>NC_079166.1:45082982-45100482 GCF_947568905.1 Ostrea edulis | reverse complement strand
ACAACGACAGACGAAAACCAATTGCAATAGGTCACCTGAGTTACCTCATGTTACCTAAAAAGTTAAATCCACCCCTCTCTACATCCACCACTGAATGCTTCCAATGGGTTGTATATTGCAAATGGACTTGCATTTTCACATAAAAAATAATGCCACCCATTACCTAGTTCGAAGTGATTTGATTTCTTTTATGAAATGAAATATCTTACGAATATTGTCGTACTCATATTACATAGATAACCATATAAGGGACTCATCATTTCATTTTTTCACTAGGCTATAAAATTTGGGAAAAAATATAGTAAGAAAGGAAATGAATTCAATTTTAAAAACCCATTTTTATAAAAACTTATTTATTGCAAGGTCAATATCAGTCCAATTTCTGAATTTTTTTTTTCAAGCTGATTATGCAAACTAGTTCAAATTTTCTTTTCCTAAGATGCTTTTAAGTGCTACATTGATTACATGCATTACATGTACTATATTAATATGAATCATTAAGGTAAAATTTCGAAACTCAAAATGCTACAATTTGTTAACTTTGTGCTGTAATATTTCAATTTCATATTTGACGTGTGCTGCGAAGACACTACATGCACATATAGGCCTAATTTACATTTTATGATATTGTATCTCCCCTAGATGTAAAAAACCACCCCACAAACATGTGCATGTGGGGTATGTTATTATATATGTGTGTATGTATATGCGTGTGTGTATATGTATACTAGCGGAAAAAGAAACTGTGCATTATTTAATCTATGAAAAAATAAGAATGAACAAATTCTATTTTTTGTAATACTGTTAACAAATGTATTTGTTACAACATTTCATAATCCATTAATGTTAACGTCGAATAACGTCAATTTCAGCACACTCGAAAAACACTGGTATTCAAACTTGAATTAACAAAGTTAATAACGCGTATGACCACCATTTGCATTCACACATGCTTGACAACGGCGCCTCATTGATGACACTAAAGTGTTCAGAAATGCTTGAAGGATGTTGTTCCAGATGTTGGTTAAAGCCTGGCCTAAATCAGCCAATATTACTGGCTGATTTGGTAAACGGCGTAAACGTCGTTCCATTTCATCCCAGACGTGCTGGATCGGTGATAAATTGGGGAAAACAGCTGGCCATTTTCCCCAGTGTAAGGGTGTTGACCCCAGGGTGGGGCCAAACTTAGTATATAGTATTTATGTGTAAGTTTGCTGATATGAAAATCTAAATGCATACTTAGGAATAGCAGAAAAGGATGTACAAGAAATGGTGAATTTCACAACGCAGGGTTATGACTTTAAGATGAGTCCAAATTAGTAATATCTTTTTATGCTTTAATGTTAATACACCTATTATCTAAAGCCTTTCATCAGTGTATGCACTTTTGAGGGCAGTGAAGTTTTAAGAACACATCTTGTTCAACACTGTTGCTGAACATTAGAATTTAGCTTAGATATTCAGAACAGGAATTTTTTTTCTAGATTTCATAGCCCATGAACGTAGAGATTTTTTTCACTAGTATTCAGTGACCGATAAGGCCTGTGGGCCTCTTGTTATAATTAAATACATCCCTCCCCTTGTATTGTAGGTTTCCCAGTTAATCGTCACTTTACACTTTGTTTGGAATCAAACAGGATACAATACGGCCAACGCAGATAAAAATCCAAATTCAAACAATCGGGGGAAGAGGGTTACAAATCCATGTAGTTTATGTCATCTAACATCCAAAATAATTCACACATCACTATATTTTTCAATATTCATCACATTAAGTTTTGAGAGAAGTTTTGATGACAAGATTTTTGTCAGATATTAAACATTTGATCTCACCCCTAAGAAAATCCCTTTGTAAAATCTCCAGTGAAGAAATAGCATTTACTGTTGATGTTTGTTGAAACGTGTAATAACAAATTAAAGACTTTGAAAGTGTTGACAATGTTTTTCTTTTTAATTTTGATGATGTATGAAACTGTTTAGTATTATAAGAAATTATCAGGAAAACAAACTTGTACAAAAAAATTGTAATTAAAACCAGAAGTCCTCACAACAAGTTTCACTATCACATTGTATCTTACAATCTTGAATATACAAAACCACAACTAAAATACTTTTACAAATGATGGTTGAAGGACACATGTGCCTTTAATTACTTAACACTGACGACTAATGTAAACCTCTAGTCATGTAGGCATTACAGGGTTAAACAAGAGGGAATGACAAAAAAGTGTGAGATAATGGTACAAGAGATCATCCTAAACGAGAGGGGATGCTGCCAATATACGTCCATATTGGTTGGGATACTTGTCACAGATCGCCCAAACACAGCAGCTACGGATAATCCGTCGAACACCCACTCCAAGGAGCCCATGGTGCCACAAGATAAACTACCGATAGGCAGCATACCTCTTTCCCTTATTGTAATCGTCGTCCTGTGTCAAGGCGAAGACATCTTGTCTGTACATTTTGGCAATGGTCAAAACAAGCTCGTCCAGAATTAACAGCTGGAAGTCCTACAGTAAATTATACACGTTCTTTTACATGAAATTCCTCATTACAAACACAGTATGTCTTAGAATATAAATATTTCATATCAGTTTTTATAGGATATTGCACCTACTAAAACGAAATAGAAATACATCTCACCCGGAGCTGTGGCTGGCACTGGTTGTGAGGTCTGCCACAACAGATCTTCTCGATCTGTGTGGGCATAGGCAGAAACACCAGGTACTGGATGAAAACCTTTCTGTGGTGCTTCCTGGTCAATTAAGTCTAACAACAGACTTGGGTGCTTGTCCCCTGTTTTCATCAGCAGTTCTTTCCTGCCGCCATCGCTCATTTCTTCTATACGTGCCTACAAGTAAATACTTTATTTTAATTTTTTTTTTCAAAATAAAATTATACAAAAGTAGCACATTTGAATTCAGAACAGCTGAATTATATGTAAATCAATTTACATGTATTTACATACTCGGAGATTTCTCTGCCTTGTCTTGCAGTGCAGCTTCTGCTACATCTCCTCTATGCCCGCCTCTTTTGTTTCTTCCTCCTCTACGTCCACCCCTTGTTCCTCTTCTGCCTGCTGGTCTTCGTCTTTCCCATACTGCTCCACGCCTAACAGGACTAGAAGTTGAGCTTGTGTCACTCATTTCCACTCCCCTCTGTTGTCTTGGCCGTAGCCGTCTCTCAGGACTTGGAGTTGCACTTGAACTTATCTACAATATCACAAGTACAGAATAATTTGTTTTCTACACACTGTTAACTTATGATGATATTTATGATAAATATTATCATACATGTAACTCTAAATATGCCAGTCATGAATGAACATCTCTATATTATGTGCAGGCGTTGGCTACATAATCTTGGTGTTTGTTGTAACGATGTAAATACTCAAGCAAGAAAACAAAATATCTTACTAACTCTAAGCATCTATAGACTATACGAGTTTACAAATAATATATATATATATATATATATATATATATATATATATATATTCATTTATACACATACACAATGTAGGTCAGGGTTGATGGAAACCTGATCCTCGCGGCTTGTCACAAATCTCAGTGCCTCTTCAGTTTCAATGTCCAAATTTAATTTTTCGAAATTTAGGGTATTTGGGGAAAAGAAACAAATCTAATCTCTGCCCTGATTTCCCTCTGTAGTTCAAAGCAGTGTATTGGACCATAATTGCCGGGTCTTTCGATGAAAATTTGGTTTCCCGCTGCATTGGCGCCCTCGGGTGATAACCCTACTAAGAGATGATAATCTGTGATGTCTCCCTGCGAAACAGTACTTAATTGTTAAATACAATGTCTTATGGAAACATTATCAGTGGTGGATTTAATTTAAACTATATTTCATTCATAAAGTGAATGGGATCGGGCAGCAGGCATAGCCTATTTAAGCCCTCTAGATTTGGAGGGAGTATGGGAATTACACACACACACACCTTGATTGATTTTTTTAATTATTAAAATGCACCCATCCCTCTTGTGTTGTAGGAATTATCCTGTTAATCAGCACTTTTGTGATGAAAAATGATGACCTACAATTTATTGTAGAAATACCAAATTCAGACACAGGTATTAAACATATGTAGCAGTTTTGTCCTCCGTAGTATCCAGATATATCTTCGTTTTAAGTTTTCCTACAATCAATTAAAAAATTAATGAATGTAAAAACTTAAGATTATACAGCAAAAACACATCGGTACCGGTATATTTATTTCTTACACATGTACCTGCTCCGCACATACATTGTACATGTATATATGTATATATCCAATATATTCTGACTTGCAACATTGATGATAGAATTTTTTTTTTAACCTGCTGGAGTGCGAGATTGATTTCCTCCTTTTACGGAAATCACTGATCATAACTTGATATGGTCGCCTCTACATACCTTGCAATTTTGTGTAGTTTTGTTTTTTCCAGCCTTCTTATTTCATCTTCTCCGTTTTCTATTACCACGTGGTTGTCATTCGATACTAGTATATAGTTTCGTTTACAGTATGACTAATGTATACGAACGTTTAGTACAGCAGAAGAACGGTGAAATTAGCTACTAGTAACTGGCTATCTAGACAGACAAAAGCTGGCTTCCAGACTGCTACCAGTAACCAGCTACTTAAAATGAAAAAAGCTAGCTACTATTAACCAGCTTCTACAAGTCATAAAGGCTATAACTACTGACACCCAGGTACAATTTTTAAAATGGTTTACAGCATTTAAGATATTTAGAGCCATCTTGATAAAATCTTTATTGATTATGTTGATTGAATCACTATGGGTAATATGTTCTTTTCATTTCTAAATCTTATAAACACTACCTGTCTTGTTACAGCTTATCCAGCTAAACCTCGATGAACAGTCACAAGCACGTTCTTTGAAAGAATCATTTGTACAGCTTCCGATGTTCAGGCATGGGATATTGCCAAAAGGGGAACTAACTAACAAAATCAATTGAAATGCATTTGATCTAATTAGCATTCTATACAAAACTACTCCGAAAAATAGTGTATTTGATATTCATGAGTTACATGTATCTAAATATAAATGTATAAACCATATCACTACATGCTAGAAAGGGTTCTCATATCTACATCTGATTTGGTTTGCAATACATGTCTAGAAATAAATAATTCGTGATAAACTACTTTCTTCTCAACCTTAGGTAAAGTTGTAACTATAATACAGCTCTATGACATGTCAAGCATTGCAATTTTTATCTTTTCCATTTGTATTATATAATTGTCATTTCTATGGTATACTTTTTCATTTCTATTTTAAATTTTCTATTTGTTTTGGTATTTATTTTTTTCATTTGTATCGTATAAGTTTTTGTTTGTATTGTCAAAAAAATCCGTTTGTATTGTATAAATTTAATTTTGCATTTTATTATTTTTCATTTGCATTATGTATTGCATCCAAGGGATTGTTTATTATTGGTTTGTTACAAAGGATTTCATTGATTTAAAACATGGTTCGATTATCAAGCCATAGCCTATGCCGTTTACATACACAAGTACATGTACATCGTATGTCGATTCTACTGAACTCAACCTCGTGCTTAACAAGTCCTACACTGAAATAGGGGACCAGTTTATCTTGTGGTTTCTCTAAGCTACCGGAATATCTTGCTCGTTTTCAACACGATACAGGCTAAAACTTGACCAATGGGATCCTTATAATCAATTAAAATAAACAACTCCTCGAATACAATTCAAATGGAAAATACACAATACAAATGAAAAAATTTACAATTTAAATGGAAAATATAGAATACAAATGAAAAATATACAATACGAATGAAAAATCATACAATATAAATGGAAAAGATTAAATGTTGCAACGTTTGACGTGCCATGCAGCTCCTTGTTTCACGGGATTGTGTATCATTTCCTTTTATACTTCTCTCTATATATGCGTGTATGTAAGGATTTTAATCAAGCATGTCCAACATGATGCTGTACTAATGGTACTCTGTGCGCAGTAGGTAGAGTATAAAAATTCAGACAGGACAAGTGGAAAAACTCAAGTTGTATTTTTAGTCATAATTATAGATCATGTTCACTGTTTTATTTATAGTACGGCTTTGAATATAATCTTGCTCTAATTGAAGTGCCTATATACAACAAGACGCCCATGGTCCTTATAGGTCACCTGAGTACTAGTTAAAAGTATCACTAATCCCAAGGGCTATGAAATCTAGAAAACAAATTTCTGTTCTGCATATACCTATGCAAATTTCTAATATAGCATTCAGCAACAGCATAAGACAAGGTGTGTTCTTAAACTTAAATCCCCCCCCCCCCCGAAAATGCCTATACTGATGAAAACTTTATATAATACATGTATATGTAACATTATCACGATATGATAATTTGGACCCGTTCTAAAGTCAACACCCTAGGGTCACGAAATTCACAATTTTGGTACATTCTTTCCTGCTTTTTCTTACATATGCATTTATTTTTTATACCGTATCAGCAAACATAAGTCTTTCAAATGATAAAGACAATAATCACTAAAATAATTTTGGCCCCATCATGGAACTAAAATTCTTACCCCATGAAATCATGAAACTTACAATTTTGGTAAAGGACTATGTACTCCTTCTAAATATCTATTCAGTTTCAATTTAGTATCAATATCCTTAAAGAAAATGTTTTATTTAAATGCTTTACACACATACACCATGTATACCAACTTTGACCCCTCCCTACAGTCCAAACCTCTAACCCAGGGATCAGGAAATTTACAAATTTCGTTGAGGCCTCCCTGCTTTACATCACTATGCATTTAGTTTTTCTTAAAGAGATGTCGTTATAGAGAATAATATTTTTGAAAATTGGTCAAATTTTGCACAGCCCCTAAGACCCCGGGGTACCGGAGTTTTGAATTTAAAATGTCATCCTTGTTACAAATTTGAAAAGAATTGGATATTGTAGTTATCAAGAAGACGTTTAAAATATTCTATTGTTAACACATTTAATCACTGACCATTTTTGTTCTCATCCTGATGCCAAAACCCCTACCCCTGGAATCATGAAATTTACAATTTCGGTAAAGGGCTACCTGGTCTTTCCATTTATCATTTAGTGTCAGTAGCACTAAATAAGATGTTAACTGAATGTTTTACACATAAACACTATACACCAAGTTTGGCCCCGCCCTGGAGTCAGAACTTATACCCCGGTGATCATGAAATTTACAATTTTGGTAAAGGTTTTCCTGTTCTACACCACTTTCCATTTAGTTCTTCTTACAGATGTGCGGTTGTAGAGAAGATTTGTGAGAATTGGTAAAGTGGAAGCTTTTGCCCCCACCCCAAGGATGCTGGATTCCTAAAATTGACAATTCATGTCACCTTTGTCCCAAAGATGCTTCATATTAAATTGAAGGAATTGGACTGGTAGTTATCAAGAACTTTAAAATGTTCAGTTGTTAATGTACAACGGACGACAACGGACGCTGATCAATTGTAATATGTCAACTGAGTTTACTCAGGTGACCTAAAAATATAACTGTTCATGATGAATGAAATAAATATACATGAATGTAAAAAGAATATAGATATATGCATTAAGCTTTTCAAGACTTACTGTTTTGAGAATTATGTTGATCGGAAAACAAAAATGTTAAAGTTGACTTTGTGGGGATCTCTAGTCCGGCATCCATGTACAAAAAGCGAAAATCGACTTTGACATTTACAAGATCATCAATTTCCAATCTGGTTCGTGCAATCGCTATGTGTTCATGAGAAAGACAGCTGTTTGTCCAATCTTCGATATAGATGTATTCAACAGACCTACCCTCCTTTTGAAAATCATTAAAAATACTGTCGCCCTACAGAAATAAAAGAAATTAAAAACTATTCAAAGAACATAAATTGACAACCATGGTGTATTTTATAAAGAATCATCTTCTTTTTATACAGTATATATTTTTATTATATAGCTAATAAATAGTCTATTATAAAATCTGCGTAAACTCTAGAGAATGTTAGCGTTCAATATCCTGATAATTTATTGAACGCTAACTTTGCATTGCGTAAATTGTATGCGCCCGAAACATTCCGAGTATGAGCGTTCAATATTGACGTTACCGTAACGACGTAAACAAACCAAAATGGCAGACGAATATTGAACAGTTAAGAAATACATGCTGATATTGCACACTTTCACCTTAGGTGCCAACATTGATGAATTCTCGTCTATTTTGAGTGAAAGGGGATATAATTCAACAACTAAATAATTTAGCTATATAATAAAAGGGTTATTGAACTTATATTGGTGAATATTGGCACGAGCTCGTGCATTTATAAAGTCAACTCGTGCCAATATTCATCAATATAAGTTCAATAACCCTAAAATACTGACTATATTTGATAGCGGGGATTACTATTTGAGAGCATGATTAATAGAAGCCTTTTTGCTTGTTTCCATTACGTAAATAAATCTCTCAATCTCTCTCTCTCTCTCTCTCTCTCTCTCTCTCTCTCTCTCTCTCTCTCTTACTTATTTCGCTAAAGTATATAGAGGATATCTATATTGCGTGTTTTGATATTTGGTTTATTCAACTCGTTGATATGGTGTATTTATTCGCGAGGCTTGCCAAGCGAATAAATACACCATACCAACGAGTTGGATAAACCAAATTATTAAAACACGCAATATAGATGTTCTATTTATCTCATACGTCTTCTTTTTGCTTAATTTTGAGATGATCCCCAGTATGGTAGAAACAGCTGATTGAATTTGTTTTGAATCCGTGGTTCAGGCGTCGTACTTATTAATTTTCCTTACGCGGAAAAAAATAGCGCTTATAATCGATTTGTGTATACTACAAAGGGCATTTTTATAAAAGAAACCATGGATGAAAATTGTTTATACTTTATGATTATCAATGGTTTTGCCATTCCAACAAATAACAACTATTGACCGAGTATTTATTTTTTGACGTAGGTCTGACCTTCTGATAAAAGTTTAATGTCGCCGTCTTTTTGAAATAAGCATGCGTAACAACGATCAATGAAAATAATATTTTATTGCAGTTTTATTAGAATGTTCAAAAGTTTACAATGAAAAGTAGAAGTGTTTGTGTATTTGGATTTTATTCACATGGTTTCTTTGAATCTGAGGGCGAGAGGAAATACTGAGACACTTTAGTAAGTAAAGCTGCTGAGATTTATTACATTCAATATGGCTCCAAAGAAAAGAGACTGTGCTCGTGAATGCTTTGTACGGCAGCATGTCGAGATACTTTCGATTAGACCTGTCCAGTAGGCGATTGATTCCCTGTTGATGATAATAGTGTGGACATCTTTTTGTTTTCTTATCGTAATTTTTGAGTAGTTATTGATCGAGTTGACATTTTTAAGGCCGGTAACTTGCATCATATATCAATAGGGGCAATATCATTTAAATTTTGCTATAAAAGAAATTCTAAATGAATACAAAATGACAAGTTATACGCTTTATTTCATGCATCGATATGCATAAACACAGAAAATATGTCATCCAAGCGGGGACAGTGTCAAAAGTAGATCGGACCGGAAGTGCTTTATCAAACGGGCATGTGATAAAGCTAATGCTTTATCTCACTTGCAATATACACCACATGTATGAGATAAAAGCCGGCATAAATACCTCTATTCTGTACTGAAGTCTAATGTTATCTCCCTTTGGATAGACACAGACTGCTCTAACTTCCAGTTTAAGGCCTTCCACAGGAATGAAAGTCGGACGATTTGCCAAATCAAAAGAACTTGGAAGGGCTATTGTAATATATATATATAAATATTGATATAGATAAATTATGATAATTTTTATCATCATTGTTATTATCATTATAGATATATGTCTCAAATCAATGAAATTGTAATCTCATTTCAAATAATGAAAAATGCTAACAGTGAATCACCAATTCTCTGGTAGATTTGAATTGTCCATTAATAACACAACTCCAATCTCCTTCATCTTCAAAATAACTTGCATTGCCTATGTGTAATTCTGAGCGATCATTATAAACAGTTGGGACATATCGACCATTGCTACTGTGACATTCAGAGCCTTCTCCGCAGATAGCTTGCGTTGTTTGATCATGAAGCCATTCCACACTGTTTACCGTTGTTGTGGGAAATGCACACACAAGGGATGTTCCTTTTCCTTTCAATGGAGCATTATGGATCGATAAAAAGCCTTTCCCTGAGTAAAATAAATTCAAAAAATGTCATTAGACAAAACGATCCTTAAGCGTTAATCATCAAATAACAATTCTCTTTCATTTACAAATTCAATAACAAAAATTGTTCTTGGAAAGTATGTTTGATCCAACATACCAACACACCACAGCCATGAAAGAATAACATATCGATAATGTTTCTGCATTTCATATCTTTCGCAGAATCTGCAAAGGAAAATAGAATGATGTTCTACGCTATTTGCTTGAATCTGCATACTTTAATAATTCATGATTATTTTTGATCGTTTGTCCTTAAAGTTTGTGGCGTATACATAGTGTGCGATGACACTCAGATTGCAGTTGTTTAAAAAAAACTTGATCTCCTTGGAAGAATCAGATAAGAAATCTTTCTTATAGAATCCTATATATAAAAGGGACATCTAACCATATTTCAAACAGTGGTTATATAATTTTCTACATCATAGTTAGGTCGCGATTGCTCAGTGGTTAAAGCGTTTGCTTCATGACCAGAAGAATGTGGGTTTGAGGCCAGCATTCACCTAAAAACGTATAAAAATAGGTCATTGTCTTTTTGCCAAACGCTCGACATCTAGAAGTGAGAGTCGCTCGTCCCGAGTTTGTCGTAGAAGCGCCTATGCTGCAATCTTTGTGATATTTTACTTAGAGCTGGCGAAGTCTCAAAATGAGTGAAATATTCTCGAAAAGACTTAAAACAACAAACATCAAAATATGGAAACCATTGGTGAATTGAAGAGAATACTTTAAATTCATTCTATTATAACTACTTCTGAATTATTCCCCAACAGTAGGGTTGATCTTGAAAACTGTAAACTTTGGTTAAGACCAATGTCGGTATGCTAAGTTGAATCAAAATAAACATATGTGTATACCAATATAAACGAAAATTTGGACTATTTAGAATACTTTAAAAGAGAAATACCAGAACAAAAAATATGATCAAACACTAACTTTAACAGGTCAATGTAGGTGTTTGAACTATTACATAGTACATCCAGCTGTCATTAGCATGAGATTGTAGCACTAAAATACTACATCTGTGAGAGCTACTTCATCTCTATATAGCACAAAAAGTTAAGGTAAAGAACACTGATCAATTTCATAACTCCTATAAACAATACAAAATAAGGAGTTGGGCAAACACGGACCCCTGGATATACCAGAAGTGGGATCAGGTGCCTAGGAGGACTAAGCATCCCCTGTCGATCGGTCACACCCGCTGTGAGCCATATCTTGATCAGGTAAACGGGGTAAACTTTAGTCAAAATCACTGTGTCAAGAACGGCCTAACAACGTCAAAAAGCATTTGAATCAATTATAGGTTACATGGGCAAACTAAATCATTATAACTTCCATAAAATTTGCGAAATGCTGATTTTAAACGAGACTGTTGAAACCCCCGCACCATCAACTTGTCTGTCAGTAGATTGCCTCGATTTAAAAAACTGATCATACGCAGAACAAGCTCTTGCGTATCGAATCAGTTGAGAGATATAAACACCATATGCATGTGATAATGGAATATTGCTACATAAATGTGGGAAGTTGACGATGGAGAAACTGAAACCATCCCGTTTAGTATAAAGTTGAGTTCTTAGTTTGCCGTTAATATCTATTTTCAATAAAATATCTAAGTATGAAACAGAAGTAGACGACTGTGTGGTGTCTTATATTTCGAGTTCACAGGGATATATCGAATCGACATATGAATGAAAATTACTATTGTTAATAGATGAAACGTTGTCGATACAGTATATCTAAATGTCGCATTGAAGGCCACAGTAAGAGACCTTCTTACGTTGAAGTTTTTGAATAAATACTGCTTCATAAGAACATAAAAACGGGTCAGCTAACAAAGGAGCACCATTCGTGCCCATGGGAATTCCAACAGACTGTTGGAAGACCTGGTCATCACAGACCACTTAGATATTGTCAATGAGGAACTCCAGCATATTTTAATTTCAACTTCAGAGTACCTGTATGTGGAAGCAGAGTGGTGTTTAACAAAGTAGGTTTTTTTTGGATGACTGATCACAAGATGTGAATATTTGCTTTTTTTCATTTTTGTTAAAGAAGCAAATGTCTATGATGTCAAAAAGTCTAGTCTTTAATTCATCTTGAGGAATGGTAGTGTAAAGTGTTGAAAAGTCATAAGTTTTTATGTTGTAGATTTAAGAAAAGCTTTGCAATTTCAAGTTTACTAAAAGTTCTTTAGAATTTTTTAGAATCCACATTTGATTTACATCACTTCTGGCATAAGTAGTCGCACAGTACGTTTGAAGTTTCTCTTTCATGGCTGTTAATATTTTCGTGAGGAGCAAAGATAGAGGCTTGGTAAAACACTTACTGGATCCAGCAATGTATATTTGTTTGTAGGGGTATTTATGAAGTTTCGGAATTTAGTATAGGAACGGTAATTCATATTCATCCGACCCACTGACTGGGATATTAAATGTGTCTAAAACTGAAGAATGGGTTTGAAGAATTTCATCTTTTGAAAGGGCAGTTGGAGTATAAGTACGATTACCAAATCTGGAATTAATGTCAAGTTTGTTTAAAATACAGTTGTAATAATGAGCCTTACAAAGGCAATGTTGTTAGAAGTTTTGTTAGCCGGCACGAAAAAATATTCCTCATTTTACCTATCTAATTTTCTATCACAGAAGGATAGATGGTACGTACTTTCGTTTTGATGTGTCTACTGAGGGATTTTAGTATTCCTCTTACACTGCAAACATAACGCTGATAAAATTCGGAGGAAACGATCTATATGAACATCTGGTATACCTTGAATACAAACTCATCACAATTTTGTTCAATAGTAAGCTTGATGTAAAACCATTGCAATCTAAAATTCTCCTGTCAAAAACTAACAGGATTACAAAATACATTACTTTGTGTTGACACTGTCTCTTTAAAATCTAGGGTGTAACGCACAAAAGCGGAGGCGATGTAAAAGGGAGATATGAAATGTCTTTAATGTTCATATGGTGGACTCCTCCCCGTCACAAATTTTTGGATCCGCCTATATGCATCCCATCACATCAAGTAAAACGTATGGTAGGTGTAATGTTTAAATCATCATCAATAAACGATTACCATGTAAATTTATATCATAAAATAATTTAACTATTCTTTTTCCATTAAAATCTTCAAAACAACCTGAATAAGAGAGGAGAAAATGCTAAATTTGTAAAAAGATCATCATGAAGTTGTATTACAACGTAAGTCACATCAGGAAATTCAGGTAGATTGCTAAGTGGCATGCCGACTTTACACAGTAGATACTACATGTGTGATATCAAAACTTGTGTTATCTTCCAAGCTGGAGTCCACCCTAGCTTCAGAGTCTATAAAATTTCACAACTACCAATCGCAATAGGACACTTGAGTGACTAAGGTAATCCAAAGCAACCTTTTATGCCCGTTGTTCATCTGTCTGTCTAATATCCCTGACTGCAAAATGGCTGTGATAATTGAAAGTGCAGACGGTTTTACATTTTTCAGTCATTTGGAGCTATTAGGGACTTGCGTTTATGAATTGGGGTAAAAAAAAAATTCAACTTTGAAATGAAATGAAAAGCTTGTTACAATGCTCAAACACTCTGTGTAGTCGTATAGTACCAGGGCCCAGCTAAAACGTCGAGCAAAATATAATTTTTTCCAAATTCCTTTCTGCATATCCTCAGAAATGTACGGAATTTTGGGATGAACTTTGGTAGTAATGTAGATTAATCATGCATAAATATATTAGAATACAGAGTAGAATTTTATACCATTTGGTTTATTGATTTTACATCGGCTAACTTGGGTATCCTATATTTAGAGTTCTATACCTTTACTTCTTAATAGTGAATTCGAATCCAAGCGATAGAATTGCGTGTGGCTTAACCATAAGTTCAGTTAAATGTTACTGAGCTATTATTTCTTTCTTATGTAAACAAAGCTGTACCTTATTTTCGTTCTCATAAGTTGCATGCATACAGTGTATAAGGTGAAGTTTTCGGTAAAAATTCGTTTTCAATCATTCATGTATAATAATTTATACGGGTTTTTTTTTGGTTTTTTTTTTTTTTTTTGTTACCACAATTGTTAGTAAAATATGCTTTATGCGTGTTACTAGTCACTTTGTTGAAATATTAAGTTTGCGTTCAACCATTTAAAGCCACTCTTTGTAGTTTATAAACTACTCTAGCCACTCTGTATAAAGTTGTTCGTAGAAAGTAATCTGCAAAAATTAAAACTCGTGCTAGACATGAACGCACGAACTACATATCAGGGGTCAGCACGTACACTTCATAAGCTACCCAGCTAGGCGATTAAATTTGAAAGAAATATACATATACTGCCGATAACTCCGTTTACCTGATCAGGATATGGGGCTCACGGCGGGTGTGACCGGTCGACAGGGGATGCTTATTCGTCCTAGGCACCTGACCCCACCTCTGGTGTGTCCAGGGGTCCGTGTTTGCCCAACTATTTATTTTGTATTGCTTATAGGAGTTATGAGATTGATCACTGTTCGTTATCTTCACCTTGCACTGTATGCATTGTTGATATTTATATTTCCATTCAAGTGTCAAAAAGAAATCAGCCAATATGACGATGTGTTATTCCTCCTTAAAAATTGGAAAAAAATTCAGACCAATCCTGGTTGTGTCCCTTTAAAGACATTCACCAAACCCGATTGCTCTCTACATGTTTCTTCTTAAAATTGAAACGGGCACTCATTTTCAATCAACTGTAAATGCAATGTGCAGATTTATTGCAACCACATGAAAATTATAGGAAACAATTAAAATTAGGCTTGATTTAGTCCTATTCCATAAATAGCTTAATCCTGTCACTTATTGCAATATCACTTCAGAAACACTTCCTGATCATCCATTAGTTCTCAGATATCTTTCCCTAAAAATTCGAGATTTCTATCGCATTACAACTTCAAGCACGTCCAAAATGATCAAGTCGTAAGCAAAACTATTGGATCAATCTTACATGTAATTTCACAAATGATTGGGGAAATGACGAAATAGAGAATATTGTATCTAACGTAAAAACATATCAATGATTGTGTTTTTATACTTGCTATATCTAACTCGCTGAAATAATTTATATGTATATATATAATTTTAATATGTTGGATAGTGCAGATAGATATTCTATCTTATGCTTATACACCACTACCAGTCGTAATATCCTGCTAATGTTGTAAATATTCTAAGCGGCACTCGTTTTGATTTAAACAATATTTTATTCAGTAATAAGTGAATGGGATTATGCAGCAGGCATAGCCTATTTCAGTCCTCTCCCTCGTTTTGTACTTTTTTCAATATCCGGTACGCCATGTGGACTAAAATTCAATAAACTGTATAACGCACATTTCACTTTTATTTCATTCGTTTAGTTCATTTCCAAATATGTTTGTATAATTTGAGTTTCCACAAACATGAAGACTACAAAGGAGAATGATATTCATCCAAAAAAGTTTTTCTTACGTTTGCATTACTTTTTTTTATTTGAAGATGATATGACAAGAACCACAATGCATTTCGATTTTATTTGTTCTTCTTTAACTTTGTGTATCTTAAAGGGCAATATAAACTGCGTTTTATTTCCTTTTAGTAATTCCATTTCTCTATTTATCTTAGATTTAAAAGCATTTATTTCCGATTGATTCTAAACCATGCACAAGTGTTCCAGTTGGATGACTTTGTGAGATTGATATTCAGTCTGTGTAATTCTTGTAATACCATGCCTCTCCAACGGTGCCATATTTGATGACATTGTAACCTTAAGTCATCGAGCTTTGATTAAATTCTCAAAAATGATATCTGAACTATGTACCGGTATAGATATTGAGTAACCGTAATCCTTGTGGCAATACATTTCCGATGGTACATGTGTTTTCACCAGAGTTATCGTATTTCCAAAATACATTTTGTAAAGTCCATTTTGAAACATACCCCGATTTTGTTTATTGCTTTCTCTTTCGACATCCAAATTTTCTTTCTTGTTGAGATTCAACACCGATATTATCGAGTAGCTGACCATGGATGTTTATGACTAAAAGTTCAAAGATCTCATGGAATTTTGATTGAAGATGAATCATGGTATGATGTCCCATCACATTCTAGCTAGCTTACATTTGCACATACTAATATATACGTGTATTAGATTAGTCATTCTGTGGAATCATTCACTTTGAAGTTTAGATTAATATTGAATCTGTAAAATACCTTGAAATAATGTATATGTATATTAGAAAGTTTACACCATAAGAAAGAATGTCCAAAAATATTTGAAAAGGTGAGCAACAACGGTTTTTTCTCAAAAACAGAATCCTGACAATATGTATACTATGGTACATGGTGTTCGGCAGACACAAAAGGTCGCTTGAACACATCCGTTTTATCAAATCAGAGGCTAACACAAGAGACAAGGCCATCCAGCCACCCAGCCACCAGAACTGCATGGTGCACATTAATGTAGGCACTAAGACAAACAAGACCAAAAACATGCACATCCTCCATAGCAGAAGTATCAACTAAAGGTCACCATCTATATTTACGAATATATCTCAAATAGTGTTTGACGATAGCTATGAAATTTCGCAAGAATTTCTGTCATAAAAAGATGATCCTCATCTTTTCAGGTAAAAATAGTCAAAGACCAAGGTTAAAATATGCACATGTGTTTGTTATGAAACTTCGTATACATGTAAAAAGATAATTGGGTTTTTTTTAATTTATTATATGTCTTTTGGGGTTTTGGGTTTGTTTTTGTTTTGTTTTTGTTTGTTTTTTTATGGGGGTTTTTTTTCCCCCTATTTTTCTAGATTAATGATCATCAAAAAATGAATCATTTATGTCATGGAATTCAGTTTTATAGGATTCTAGCGCAGTCTTATTTTTTCATTAGAATATCAATTTGTTTTGAAAATATCAAAGGAATTTCACAGTTTTTGTCAGGTTTTCAAAAAAAATGACGTTCTGGGCATTAAAGTTCTAGGTTTCCTATCCCCATTATCACAAATCCTTTTAATTTCTCTACATGATATGGCTATTTTCTGAAAATGATGTAAAATAGAGAGTTGTGAATTTATAGATATTAAGTAGAATTACCAATTGCCATCGATTTTCCATCAATATAATTTGTGTTTAGCCTCAAAATAGAAGCTTTTCCTTCAACATATTTTTTTTTAAAACTTGCCATATGTGTTATAGGATACATTAATATATCCAAATATGATATAAAGCAAAGGGTAC
>NC_079166.1:45072982-45080482 GCF_947568905.1 Ostrea edulis | reverse complement strand
AATTGAAGTCTCTACCCCCAACAGGTGCAAATGACATCGCACTTCTAACAAGAAAACATTGGACGCACAAATTCTTACCATCGGCATACTCAACGAGTCAACAAAAGGCAGATTGATAACCAGTCCACTTAAGAGTGATATAGTCATATTCAAAACCAACAAGGAAACAAATTCAAATGACGAGTTAAACATCCACTTAGGAGATAAAACGATTAAACTAGTCAGTCAAATCAAACACCCAGGTATTGAAAGGTATGAAAACAACAGACTAAATATAGACAAGAGAATTCAAGTAGGTAGAAGAACAGTCTGGGCAAGAACGGAATATCCCCAGTAATTTCTTTACAATTATAGACCACATTTGTTATACCTTTAGTACCACATGGTATCGAACTACAAATGCATGTATTAGAAATCGGGAAAAACGATCTAAACAAGCTAGAATGTTAGCAAAGGAAAGCTCTCGGACAAATTCAATCGCTCTCGGACAGAACTGCTTCACTATTGGGTCTTTTGGGAACAAACTCAATCGAAGCCCAAATCGACTCCACACCAGATTACACAGCCTTCCTCAACACTGCGAAAAAACAGACACAACTGAACATCAACTTGGACGAAGCCAACTCTTGATCAAAACCAAAAGTTACAGTTGGTTTATCAAGGTGAAAAAAACTACTGGCCAAATATGACTTACCCGATCCTATCTACCCAAAGAAACACAAAAGAAATGAAAATGCAAAGAATCACTCGGAAGTATTGGGCAAAGATTACAATTAGACCTCTTCTGACATATTAAGAATTTTGAGGAATTGCAAAGCAAATCCATAAAAAAAATAAACTGAAACTGCAAAATCTGTCGATCATAATTGCCTAATCCCTCTGGACAAACAAAAAACACTACCCCAACTACCAACTATATCTAACATAGAAGTAAAAATGCTAAACACTTCCTTCTAAAATGCAGTGCTATTGAAAGTAATCGAGAACCTTACATAAAAACTACATACGACAAATCTTTGACATCCCGAAGGATAATCCGAGGGACACCAACCAAACTGTTGGAGCATGTGCCCCTTATAGACTCCACAGAGTGACATCTTTTTATACTGGGCGACGTGTCAGCCAGTATTGTATCGTTATTGTGTATATTCATGAAAGAACATATATCGAGCGACAAGTATCCTCGGGGAAAGACTTCCACCAGCAGAGATACATGCTCGATGGTTAAATGAAAGGTGAAGATAACGAACAGTGATCCATCTCATAACTCCTATAAGCAATACAAAATAGAGAGTTGGGCAAACCCGGACCCCTGGATATACCAGAGGTGGGATCAGGTGCCTAGGAGGAGTAAGCATCCCCTGTCGATCTGATTCTCACAAGACGCTGCAACTTGATGAACGTTCTCCTCACAGGTTCATGCCAGAGTGCTGACTGCAACACAGATCATTCCCTGGTCTGCTGCAAAATCAGACTACAGCCAAAGAAATTCATGGCGTAATTTTCTTTTTCTTTCTCTTTGGAGTACCGCGCAGTTACGAGCCCGTATGAAAGAATGAAAAGGATGCCAGCGTGACGAGACATCCAGAAAAAGCCAAGCTGATTGTGGAAACCCTGCAAAAGTCACTCCAGACAAGCCTGTCGGAAGGTGATATCCACCAGAAGTGGAACCACCTGAAGGGCGCGATCTACAACTGCGCACTTGCCGTCTCTGGAAAAAAGCAGAGGATGCCACAGGATGACTTTGAAAAACACTCAAGCGAGCTCAACACTGTGTTTGGTGAAAATGAGCAGCACTCCTAGAGCACAAAGCACAAACGCCAGTTCTGCGCTCAGCCAGAAGCAAAACCCAGATGATAGCATGGCGTTAAGCAAACGACTACTGCCTTCAACTCTGCGAAAGTATTTAGTCGTCATCCGACGCAGGTACCACTGATTTCTGCTTAGGTGATACTATGAAAGGCGAAGATAACAAACAGCGATGATGCAGCAATTGCCATACACATAGATGAAGAGCTACAGAGCCTCGTGGACAGCTTCTCCCGAGCTTCCGACGCCTTCGGCTTGACGATCAGCATGAAGAAGACGTACATAATGGTCAAAGGTGCATGGTGACAAGGGTCCATGGTGACAGATAACCTCTCCATGGATGTCGAACTGAACAGATAGATCAGACGCGCAGCAACAACTCTGAGCAAACTGACAAAGAGGGAGTGAGAAAAAGGCTAGCTGCCAGTACACATCAAGATTGCAATCTACCGAGCTTACGTGCTCAGGACACTGCTGTACGGAAGCGAGTCAAGGACCCTGTACTCGCGACAGGAATGCAGGCTGAACGTGTTCCACATGCGCAGCCTTCTGTGCATCATATAGAGTGACAATACGACCAACAAGGCAGTCCTGTCACACGCACAGATTCCCAGTCTCTTAATACTGTTACAGCAACTTCTACGTTAAATGGGCCATGTCAACCGCATGCTTGCCAGATGGAAGAATTCATAAGGACCTGCTGTACGAGAAGTTAGCGACCGGCACGAGAACCCAAGGACGCCCCCAATCCGCTTCAATGATGTCTGCAAACGCGACCTCAAGTCTCTAGACATGGACGCAGACTAGTGAGAGGATAACCAGTGTCCATGACAGTTGGAGACACTTGGTAGATGATTCAGAGAAAGGGGAACTCAAGGTCAAACAATTCTCAGTATTCTGTCTGAGTACTCTCACTACTTCGATGAATTTTCTTGTTGGCTGCTAGCTTCTACGGGTTCACTGGCTACTGGTTAGTGGCTGCTAGCTTCAGTCTAGTTATCTAGACAAATGTATTTATATATCAGTATGCAGACCAATTTAAAGGGATAACTCATATCATAAACTACTAGTATATACGATAAGATAAAAATATTTGATTGATCTTTGTTATGTCTAACAGTAATTGAGTTGATACCATTACGTATCCATATCAAGCATAAAACAACGAGTAAAGTTGGAATCGGAAATAATCGTGTCGACGATTCGCAGAAGTTATGGTGGCCAATGAAAATTTCGCCGAAAATATGCAATTGAAAAACTTCATTTATTAGGACGGATGGAACATTTTGGAACTTCGCCAATATCTGATCAAAATATGATGGACTAAAAATACATATTCGGGACAATTGTATTTTATATTGTATTTTATATTTAGACTGATTACGTGATTAGGGGTAACGTAGTTTTAGCAAATATACCTGCGATATTGAGGTTATCCAAAATGTCGATATTCCAAAGGCATAATGAGTTTGAAAGTCAAACTTTAATTCGGTAATGTTTTAAACAACCTCAGTAGTTTATGAAAAATACTGTAGAATCCTATAATTGTTGAAATTCAATTAAGTGCATTTTGATTTGAAATGAATAATTCATTTTTAAGATTTCATCAGGACCGCAGCGCTTTTCAAATAGCTTAAACTTTCGTTGGTTCACTTTAACTCGTATATATTAAGTTATTAACACCATCAACGTTGAGATCTGTAGTACAGATGAAAGCGGGAAATGGTTTACGTTAAATATGATAGTCTGCACATTTATCAACCACCTCGACATTTTGCTCATTAACGACATTCAACATGATTTTTGTGCAAACAAAACCTCCTTATGGTTGATACATGAGGTTTATCTTTAAAATGATTGTAAAAGCCTAAAAACGATTAATTTGACCAATTTCCGCAAATCCTGTTAATTGTAGATTACGAAAATGGCGTCAGAGAACATATCACGTCACCAATATCCACATATATCATCAGAGTCAATGTCCTAGTGCATGCTCATAATGATTAAACCAAGTGAAAACACATTTAAGGTTCACCCTAATTTGGAGGCCTATCATAGTAAAAGTATTTGGACAATCAGTTAAGCGTTTTGGCAAGAATATACACCTCTCTGGAATAAAATACGTATGGTTGGCTAGATAGTGGAATTCATCGCCTAATTCTTGTTTGTTACAATGAGTACAGTTTCGTTCAGACCTATCAATACTTAAAATCCCGCCAGTCTAAATTTGTAAAGCAGTTCGTATGCTAATAAAATCTAAACATTTTTTTCAAATCTGAATAAGTTAAATACATTATTCAGAAAAATACGAAAACAATGAATTCTTACTAGATTGATTGATTGTATATTGTTTATATTGTCCGAGAATTTTTCACTCATATAGAGACGTCACCATTGCCGGTGAAAGGCTGTAAAATGAAGGCCTATGTTCAGCGCTCATGGTCTTTGAACAGGGAGGGATCATTATCGTGCCACACCTGCTGTAACACGGACCGGTGTCTCTATTTTTGCAGTCTCATCCGAAGGACCGCCCCATTTAGTCGCCTCTTACGACAAGCAAGGGGTAATAGGGAGTTATTCTAATCCGGATCCCCACGGGATAAAATACTTATTAGATAAATTCATGCAGCTTTAATAAAAAAAAAAAAAAAAGATTTCGGGGTTTCAACAGTCTCGTTAAAAGTCAGCATTTTGCAAATTCTATGATCGTTATGATGATTTAGTTTGCCAACATAACCTAGCATTGGGTCAAATGCTGTCTGACGTGTTTCATGCCTATTGTTAGGTCGTTCTTGGCACACTGATTTTGACTACGGATTACTCCGTTTATCTGATCAAGACATGGGGCTCACGACGGGTGTGACCTGTCGATATCAGATGCTTACTCCTCCTACGCATTTGATCCCACTTCTCGTTTGTCCAATGGTCCATGTTTGCCCAACTCTTTATTTTGTATTCCTTAAAGGAGTTACAAGATTGATCACTGTTTGTTATCTTCGGCTTTCATTAATAACAGTTTTCAAGAAAGTAAGATAAATACATCTTTTTCACTAATCAGATCAAGAAAGACATACAAGTGTATATGATATTTCAAAGACATTCCATTACTTGAAACAAAAAGAAGGGCATCAGTAGATATAATTTCGAAAGCAATGTTAAAACGCAGCATTTATTTTGGCACAGGCAATTTACAAATCATTAAATTACATTTTCCCAAATGGATATTTTAATGAATAATTTTAGTCTACCTCACACGGGTGACAAATCTTATCCTAGTATTCAGTAATTACCGAGTAATATTTGATAACTACAAACAAAACAGAATAAAGTTTCTATTGTATTTATTGATCTCAAGAATGTATTTGATACGGTGTGATTTTACAACATACTATATCACAATATTCCAAACATATTACATAAAGGCAAGGTCACTTCGACTCTGTCTTTTCATCTAACTCATTCTTTAACTTCTGAAGTGATGCTAGTCGAACGTCTCGCCATTTTCTCCTCTCGTGGAGTTTGTCAAGAGGAATTCTGGAGGCAATTTCGTTGTGAATCTTTTCTAGAATCGGACCATCCATCTTCCTTGGGGGTCCAAAACTAGACTGTACTCTGTATATCATCTCGGCGTACCGGTTTCCGTAACTATACATACCTACAGTGGAAACAAATCAAAGAATGCAGTACCCCTATTGCACATGTCCGAACAATAATCAAGGGGTGTTTCCATGAAAGGTTGTTTCAACCCCTAATGATAATTTCACGAGTATTATTACAAAACACACATTGTATGGAAATATCCTACTATCTGAAACACAAAACTATCCATCCACACCTTCTTTTTATAAGGGGTATGCTTTATCTATTTCATATAATTTTCCCATTAAAAATTCTTGTTTTCATAAAATTCTTTAGAATTCACAATAAGACGTCAATAAAGGAAGCAGAAATTGACAACACAAAAAACAACACAAAGAATCCCTCATGTCTTATGTTCTCGTGTTTACCGTCGGCATTGAGGTAGGCTGTCTCCAGGGGACCCATAAAAGCGTACCTCCGTCCTAGTCCCTCTGACATCACTTTATCGATGTCCTCCACACTCATCACTCCGTCCTACAATGAAGCACACAGAGCTGCAATCAGTGATATTTAAGTTGTTTCTACTTTACTTCTTCAACCGTTTTGCAGTATATTTGATTTGTATTATCAAAAATACATGTGTATTTGTTTTCTGTGTTTAATTCAGTTACAATTACCTCATAGAGTCTCCAACATTCTCCAATAATGGAGTACTGAATACGATTCAACACGAATCCATCAATTTCCTTCTTAACAATCACGGGCACCTGACCGATTTCCGTCAACAGTTCCTTAGTCTTTACTACTACCTCTGGATCTGTCCATGGGGCAGGAATTACCTCCACTAGCGGTGCATAAAATGGAGGGTTCGTCTGAATTACCAAATATCATCTTAATTCATTCCTTTTTAGGCACTAGCTTTCAGTAGTATCATAAAAAAAATTAAGAAAAAGGAAAGAAAAAAGGGTTTCAAATATTAATCATTGTATATGTTCACCACAATCAAATTCTCTCTCTAATTCTCTCTATCTTTCTCTCTCTCCTTACTGGATGACAAACGATGAACCTCTTTTTGTGCGTGAGATTCTCAGAGATGAGGGATGGAACCAGCGCACTAGCGGAGCTGGAGATGATTGTATCCTCCTTGATGAGGGTATCTATCTTTGCATGGACTTCTCGCTTCAGCTGCAATTCCTCGTGGACACACTCCTACCAATAACTATCAAACATTAGTGTCTTTATCACTTAGCCTTGTTAGCTGATTGGTAACAGTGCAATAGACTCTATATCAGAGTTTTGTCAATACATTTTTGCTGATAAGCAGTTTGTGTGTACTTGTATAAAGAAGGCGTCCTTCACACATTCAGCCAGGTCGTTCGTCCCAATGATTAATTCCATTTGCTCTTTGACTGTCAGTTTCCCCCGTAATAATCCATTTTCAGACTGATGCTCTAGTTGGTCTTTTATGATAGATAATGCATGCTGGACTTGTTCCGGTTTAATATCGTATATGCGCACTCGATATCCGGCTGCGGCATAGAGCATAGCGAAGCTATGCCCTATTAACCCACTGAAAATTGATATAGTTTTAAAACATTGAAGGGTTCTATGTTAGCATTGATGACTGAAACATGTTTTTTTATTTTGCCGAAAAGGCATTATATATATAAACCAGGAGCGTAATGAATCAAAATAAGAATGACAAAACATTTGTGAAAATGAATACCCGTTCAGCCCTTTTACAAGGGGGAATAATTTCATGATGATGAATACAAGTACCATTTGCAATTGGCATTAGACAATTGAACATATACGATACATATAAGTTTAGAACGTTGACCTGCATGCAGATATCCCGAGCCACGATTTTCTCAACTGCGTTGGGGGCTATATGTGTCCTTTGAGGACTTTCTACTTTTCATACCCTCGTTATTTATTGCGAGATGGGATGTAGCAAAGGGAAAATGTGTGTGCAACACCGAAATTGTAGACACATTACAGGTTTGATACCTCACAAGTAGCTTTGTTATCAAGAGAAGACGGACCCTGTTATTTTGGGGTCAAAAGGTCAAAGTTCAAGGTCACAATGAGACTTCAAAGAAAAAGCTTGTA
>NC_079166.1:44995482-45062982 GCF_947568905.1 Ostrea edulis | reverse complement strand
CCCACTGTTTTCAAACTGATTAATTCCCATGGGAATCCGGATTAGAATTGGTCCTCAGTACCACTTGCTTGTTGTAAAAGGCGACTAAATGGGGCGGTCCTTCGGATGAGACCGCAAAAACAGAGACCCCGTGCCACAGGTCTACACGTGCTACATACTTAGCAGAGTTTTCTTTCTATGCCATGATGCTGCTGCACGTGTTTCTAGATAAACCAGTTCTCATCGCCATCTCTATCATGAATGTGCTAAATGGTGTCAGAAGAAATAATTCTTACGGATGGATCACCTACCACTGCAAAACACTTTACAACTCTGGATGTAGCTTCCGGATTTTACCAAATCCAGCTGACAGAGAAAAGCTCCTGGCTCACTACCTTTAACACACCCTTTGGCGGAAGTTTGAACGACTTCCTTTTGGGATATCTTCAACACCGGAAGTGTTTTAGAGAGCGATGTATCAAGTGTTTGAAAATCAGTCGTGTGAAGTGATAGTGGATGACATTTTGAGGTGGGCAGATAGTGATCATGAACACCTAGAAAAACTCCGTCAAGTACTGCAGAGATCTGAGGATGTTGGACTTCGCTTCAACAAGGACATATGCAAAGTCAACAAAACAGAAGTTGAGTATGTTGGACATATTTTCAGTGCAGAAGGTGTGAATCCCACTGATGACAAGATCAAAGCAATCTTGACAATTCCAGCACCGGAAAATAAGAAGAAGCTGCAGCGATTCATGAGGATGATAAATTACTTGGGGAAGTTCATACCAAATTTGTCAGCAAGAACTCAACCACCGAGACAGTTGCTAGAAAATGAGGTAGCATGGCACTGGGGTGATGTCCAAGACAGAAGCTTTAATGACTTAAAGAGAGCAATCACTTCAAATCCTACACTCAAATACTTTGATGTCAATGATGAATCAAACTATCAGTAGATTCATCATCATATGGATTAGGTGCTTGCATTATGCAGAGGGAGCTACCTGTGGCCTCTGCATCTAGAGCCCTGGATACAGCTGAGAGAAATTACGCACAGATAGAGAAAGAGATGCTTGGAATTGTTTACGGACTATAAAAATTCAATGAATATGTGTATGGGAAAAACAGTTTTAGTAGAAACAGACCATAAACCACTAGAGAGCCGGTTCAAAAAACCATAATCTAGTGCACCTCACTGCTTCAACGTTTGATGTAGGGCTCATGGTGGGTGTAATCGGTCGACAGGGGATGCTTACTCCTCCTAGGCACCTGATCCCACCTCTGGTGTGTCCATGGGTCCGTGTTTGCCCAACTATCTATTTTGTATTGCTTATATGAGTTATGAGATTGATCACTTCGTTATCTTCATCTTTCAGCATGACTTAGTTTTTAAATACAAAGCTGGCAAGGAACTTTATATAGCTGATACATTATCAAGATCTACAGGAGTGGTACAGAGTGGTCAGCATGAGGAGCAATTTGAAGTGCATGTGATATACACTGTTCCATTAAGCCATGAAAAGGTGACACTATTTCAGAGTGAAACTAAAAAAGACCCTACTCTCATGAAATTGAAAGATACTGTTCTACAGGGATGACCGATGAACAAGAAGGATTTAGATAATGAACTCACTCCTTACTGAAATTGTAGGGATGAAATCAGCATTGTAGATGGTTTATTGTTGGGAGAAGACCGCATCATCACATCAAAGCAACTTCGACCTCAGATGTTGAAAATTCTGCACAGCAGTCACCTGGGACAAGAGAAATGTATACAGCGAGCTAAATCAACACTGTTTTGGCCAGGAATTACCTCACAGTTGAAGGACTTGATGGAACAGTGCAATATTTGCAGCCGCTACAGGAATAGTCAACAAAAAGAGCCAATTATACCACATGAGATTCCAGGTCGTCCATGGCAGAAAGTTGCAGCAGATATTACGTTTTTCGAAATGCACGATATTTAATAACAGTTGATTACTTCTCAAAGTTCATAGAAGTTTACCGCTTGCCAGATGGGAAAGCTGTTACTATTATTAACATTCTGAAGCAACATTTCGCAAGACAAGGAATCCCTGAGGAGTTCATAAGTGATAATGGGCCCGAGTTTGCCAATCATGAATTCAGACACTTTGCAAAGGAATACGATTTCCGACACACAACATCGTCACCAAGATACCCACAAAGTAACAGTATGGCTGAAAGAGCTGTCCAGACCATTAAAAACATGTTTAGAAAGGCTCAGGATGACCACAGGGATCCTTATATAGCGACCATGGAGTTAAGGGATTCAGAAATTCCAGGAGTGAAACTTCCACCAGCACAACTTTTACTCGGGTGGACCCAGCGAACTCTTGTACCAACCATGAAATCCAACTTGCGACCAATAGGATTTAACCCCGAGCATGTTCGTGAGGAACTCCAGAACATTAAAGACACACAAAAGTCTTATTACGATCGCAACTCCAAGCCTCTTAAACCACTTGAAAACTAGAAGTTGAAGAACCAACAGACCGTCACATTTATTCATTTCTTGATGACTCTTGCGGTGCTTCTTGTTCAGTTGGTAATTCTGCACATTCTGGAGAACTTGTCAAACCCACTAATTTTGGTCGTGTCATCAAACCACCACGCAGACTTTGTGACCGAGTGCAAATTAAGTGAAAGTGAACTCCATATTTCTAACTGCAAATATTAGTAGTTTATTAGCTGTGTTGTTTGTAGTTGACATTTATTACTTGTACTTTAATTTTTTTTTTTTACATTATTGAGAACTGTTTAATATACCCATAACTGCAATTTCAAATATAATTTTAACATATTTCAAAATTTACTTAAAAAGAGATGTTGCATATTTTACATCCATGAGCAATAACTCTTTATAATTTGTAATGTAGTATAGGAGAGAGGAGAAAATCTGTGGTTGCACCGGGAATCGAACCTGGACCCTTGCATCACTAGTCAGATGCTCTAACCACTGAGCTACCCAGGCCGATATCCATGTTCTGTATAGCCGTAATTACTACATTCCTCCCTCCTTAATCTGTCTTCGCCCTCGAAGAGGCACACAACCCAGGATCTTTACGTCCCTAGCTGGAGAACCTGCAGTACAGGGGTAGTCAACGGCACCAAATGAAGTATAGATGAGAGGAGAAAATCTGTGGATGGACCGGGAATCGAACCAGGGACCCTTGCATCACCAGTCGGGTGCTCTAACTACTGAGCTACCCAGGCCGATATCCACGGTCCGTATAGCCCTAATTACTACAGTAAACATACTTAGTAGAGTTCTCTTTCTTTATCATGATGATGCTACACGTCTCTCTAAATAAACCAGTTCTCATCTTTATTGTGAATATGCTACACCTCTAACTTTGTCTTTCAACGTTCTTGAGGATTTTAGAAGTTGTCTCTTCACATCCACATTGCTCACAGTAACCTTAATGTTTCCCAGTTTCCACCTTTCTGACTCTCCCACATCTCTCAATAATATTTTCCTCCATAATACCAGTCTCAAGCAAGAGTGTTTTCACAGAAACTAAATCCTCTGCTTGTCTTTCTTCAGACTGCTCTTTCTGTGACTCCGGTAGATTCTGGATTATCACATTCCTAACACGACAATCTCTTTCCCTCGATCTGTTCAGCAATGGTCTCCCTCACCGTGTGTGTGTAAATATAGGTAGTGATTGCTCAGGGACTTCGCCAAATGCTCAGCATTTAGAAGTGAGAATCGCGGTTCTTACGGATATGACCGATCCCGTGTCGCGGCAGGCGTTGACACGTTAAAGAACCCTCACTACTACAGCCCCGAGCGTTAAGCATAGGTCGAAATTTGTGGTACTTCACCAGTACAGATGGTGATGTCTCCATATGAGTGAAAAATTATCGACGGGACGTAAACAATCAATCAATCGTATTATAACAAATTTTGAACACCTAGACAAATAATCGAGTTGGAAAAAAAATATTCCGTAATTTATAATGTTTGCTGCATGAGTCATTGTTTTATCCACACAAAAAATCAATGTTTGAAGATAAATAGAAATTTCATCTCAATAGTTAATTTAAAACTATTTCATATTTGCATTCTTGGGACATTAGTCCATCTAAAAATAGCATTTTAAAATATACTTCCAGGGTCTTTATTTTTCACAATTTCTAAAGTCCGTTTGCACGGTTTTGCTGAGGTTGGGCGTACAGATGAGTGGTTAGCGTATTCATATGCTAGTCGCTGTCATCTAGCAGTGCAATTTTGATATTCTCATCAGTTTCATTAGGACATTTTGTCTAGTGTTAGATTGGACTAAGTGCGAGTCGATTAGTTTTATTTAAACACTAAAAATGTGAAATTACTTCAGGGAGCAGGTGTCCAAGCAAAAATTTTGAAACCTACAAAGACATATATATATAACTGGTCTCTGCCACAGATTTCAGGGCCGTAAATTAACCTTCAATTTGGAGGAGGCAGGAAATTAGGCGGGGGTCTGGGGGCCGCCCAGGCCCACAGACGCTGAGCACATTTTGTGCACACTGAACACGTTTCGTGCAAAATCCTTGATTCTAGGGCCTTCTAAGATGTTACTTGACTAACTCATTCTAAAAGAAAGATTTGGAATGATTTTTAAGGGAGGTATCATGTTCTTAGTTATTGGAAACAACATAAATTCTAATGAACTTTAAATTTTAATTTTTTTTTGCCCAAAAGTTGGAGGAGGCAGCTGCCTCCTCCATGTAATTTACGGCCCTGGATTTGAACAGAGACATGTGTTATATATATGTCTCTGATTTGAAGTTTTTATCTAATTTTTACAAGCGCTCTTTCATTGACAGAATAATCAAGCAGGTGATATTGTGGCCATTACCAGGCAGAATAATTGTGACGTCATAATCAATCTACATAATGTTACTAGTGAACTAGCACAGAGAGAAGTTGAAAAAATACATACATGGTTCGAATTTCCTCAATTACTTCCCCAGTATATGATGCTCGAGTACATAAATCTGTGGACAGCAGTTTTATACACAATATATATAATATGATGTTTACACTTTTAAAATAATTCTTACCTTTAAGAATTTTCTACTCAACTTCTGTGATCTGATGTTGCTTTATTAAAAATAAAATAATGTAGCAATGCAACCTTCACCAAATAGATCTATCATTTAAAAACGAGTTTCGCATTTCATTGTTATTTTTCCGGAACAAAACTAAGTACTTCGGAACGGTTTTAATTTTAATAACAACTTTTAGTAGTCTTTTAAACGTTTGCCATCACGATAACTGTAGATTTGTTGGCAAAGTTTCTTAGTAATTGAATATTCACAGTAAAAGAAGAATGGATTATGAGTTTAAACGCCAAAAAGCTGCCGAACGACAAAAATTAGAAGATTTATTTGACTTTGAGGGATGCAAGGTTGGAAGAGGAACATATGGCCATGTATACAAGGCCAAAAGAAAGGAAGGGTGCGATTTGGGAAGGTATCCGATTGACCTGGCCTCATTGCATATATCTAAGTAAAATAAGCGCATCAACTCCAGGGATCGAAATTAACTTTTTTAACATCTAGCAATTTTAGTTAGTGGATTTTCAGCTAGTGAAAACTGAATTTTCACTAGGCCTAGCATTTTTCAAGTTGATTATTTCAGTGTACGCGAATGATTTTTAATTTTACCAGACATTCGGTCTGGTATTTAAACAATCTAGCTTTACCAGACCAAACATAATTTTACAAGACCAAATTTTCTTATGTGCAAAATTCAGTCTTTGCGCTTAATGTTTCTGACTACAGGCCTATAGGGCAAATGAGAGTACAATATTTGGTAGCCCAAATAAAATTTTACTACCCCAAAGGTTGTGTTGTCTGTTGGAATGATTCAACATGATTCGAAATTTCAAGTTTAAACATTTTTAATGAGTATAACAAAACAAGTTCAGCTCTCTTTCAACTTCTGATTCTGTCATTTCACAGTCAGTATCTTTAGATTAATCAATTCTGACTTCTAGTTCTTTATAATCACTCTCATCCTAATAAAGGTAAAAGCAAGGGTAATTCAATAGTTCAGTCACATATTCTGAATGTCTGAGGCGGTCACTTGTAGTTGTTACTTTGGCGCAGTGTTTACACCATCTATTATTTTCGTGTTCTCTTACAGAATCAATTCTATAATTATCAGAGCCAGACATGAACTTACAATTTGCAGTGTTTTCCTTTCTGCACCAGATGCAATATATGAGATCATCATTGTATTCAAATCAGGGCCGGTTTTCCTGCCAAGCACAGCTAACATTTTCTTTGTCGCTTTGTTTCCTCACACTTCTTCTTAGCGACAACTTTCTCTGTAAGAACGGGTTGTTTCATTGATTTCCTACCAGGAATTGCACATTCTTTATGTTTTAGTAGGGGATCATAATCCCCGCCGGAAATATATAACTGGCTTACAGGGCATGTGCATCAATAATACTTGGTAGCCCGATCCAGATTTTACTAAACACGGTTATCGACGGGCCTACTGAAATTCATATATCTACCCTGATTTACCTAGCGTATACACGTTTATTTGGAAAAACTGAAGTAGTTTAACATGTTTAATACCGGAAATACTATAAACAAAACAAAAATACAATACCGGACATTTGGTCAGGAACTATACAAACTTTAACCGGACCGATCCATTTTTTACCGGGACGGTCCGACGTATTTCGCATACTCTGTTATTTTCAGTGTCTTTAAAGTCGTCGCATAAAACAAGTGCCTGTCATCCACAGGGAATCTGCTTCTACATGGATATCATAGCCAATATCTTCAATCATCGTAATTACCAGAATTTATGTGACAAATTCATGGCATATTTGCCCTGTCCTTTTCTAAGCAACACGAACATGAATCGCTGGTTTTCAGCATGCAAGTCTAGGAAACGCGTAATCTCGTTTGAGATTCGGCTCGACTAAATATTTGGACTGATGCCTTCACCGAATCTCAGAGCCGCCAAGATTAGGAAACACATAATTCACATATCAACACTGTCGTTAGTTACGTCCCTTTGAAGGGGATACTTGTTCTGATTTTGCATATTAAAGGCCCATGCCCATGATAAAAATAGTTACTATGGATGATTTTTAGAGATAATCTTTCTCTGGTTAACCAAAATGTTTTTTCTATTAATTTAGTATTTAGAGGGTAATTATGATTAAACAAAATAATAGACAGGAAAAAAATTGAATTTTATTTTACATAGCATATTATATTTCCTTCATAATATGCATTACAGATTTGAAAGCAAAGAATATGCCTTAAAACAGATTGAGGGCACAGGAATATCTATGTCAGCATGTAGAGAAATTGCTGTAAGTAGATTTGGTTTAAGGATCTAGCAGAATTTTATGATTTTGATGATGATAGTTATACTTTTGCTTGTTCGTTGTTATCCATGTCAAAAATGTACATTTTTTTAATATGATATATATATATATAGGGCCATCATTAAAAAAAATTTTGTTTGATGTACTCCGACCCACATTTTTCAAGTCGGGTAGGTAGGTCGGTATTTTTTATTTATTTTTTTGAAAATCAAATTTACAAATTTTCTTATGTTTTCATTAAACACATAACGCTACCAGACAGAATAGAGTTTCGAACATTCATTTTGTACACATTGTATATAATACACGTAAATCTTCCAATGTCTCCTGAAATTTACTCGGGACGTTTTGCATTCGTCATGGATGAGGACCTCTACAGTTGTTAATAAATAAATTAACACCCCTTTTTGTTACCACCGGTTGATTCTGACATTCATAATAGCAATCACTTGAACGCTGTAATGTGATCCATGAATATCCAAGTGAATTGCATGATGACAGCAATTTACAATAAGTTTTAATATTACCCAATATAATTTTAATGCCGACTTTCCCGCATCGTTCAAATTGTTGTGACAATTGTGTTCCATTCGTGTGTCTCAGTTTAAGAGCAAAGTAAATGTGCCATTCACCTATTAAATCGTCATAACATTTAGATAATCCCATATCAAAATAATATGCGTGCCTTTTCAGAAATATAGACCATCAACTTAAGCGCCGACTCGTGGTCCGCCATAATTTTGGTGCGCTATCCCACGTGATTTTTTATCTAAATAACATGGCTTTCAAACTTTTGTACATAAATACGATCAGGCCTCGACTGGGGAGTTCGTAGCTCCTTGTTCTATCTTGTTGGTAGATAATGAGGTAATTTGGAGCTGTGATGCGGTATATTTGATCGTTCACATAGAAAAGTGTTTGAAAAGTTCCCGGATTAACAAATGGTCATTATCAAAGTGAAAGTAGAACCGAAAGACGCCCTAAGGACATTTTGATATCAAGAATTCTGTAAAACAGCTAGTCCAAATAATAAAAAAAAATGTCATAAGTTTACTAATTCGAAGAATGTCTATTTTCCAGTGAGCAAATAAAAAAATTAAAATTCCAAGTGAGGAAAAAATGATCGGGTTGGGGCAAATTTCACGGGTCAGTCGGAGTACATCAAACAAATCAATTTTTATTTTAAGCCTAGCATGTATTGTGAAGTGGTTTTTATTCTATAGTTGGGGGTTTTGGGGGTTTTTTTTGTCTTTTGACAGGGTGGTAATTTTATTATTTTATCTGAGCTATATAGACTCAGTGAGCTTTTCTGATCAAACTTATTTACTTTATTGTCTGTCGTTGTAAACTTTTCATATTTTCATCTCAAAGCCACTGGGCCAATTCAATCAAACTTAGTAAAAATTATCCTTGGGTGAAGGAGATTCAGGTTTGTTCAAATGAAGGTCCAGAAAAGGCAAAAATAGAGTGGGGTCATTTAGAAGTCTTCTTCTCAAGAACCAATGGGTCAGAAAAGTTGATAAAGAACATGGTACGATTGTGTACATATAAAGGCCCCAAAAATTTCTGTTTTAAACCTGTCTTCAATCAAGCTTGATCTGTTGTAAGTAAGTTAAATATATGCCAAGTATACTATCGCTACTTAAATCAAAGTTATTGCTTATTTGATAGCATTAAATCGTGTCATGAATAAGGCTTTTCCTGCCTGTTTTCAAAAAGAGCTTGACAACTGTTAAATTTCATCCAGATTATTGCTTAGGAAAAAGTGTGTCCATCCATCGAGCAAAATAAAATTAATATATATTTTGTATGATGGAAGATAGATAATGTATTTGAATATGAATTTGCTCGACACATGGGCTGTATGTTTTCTGAAAGGAAAACGCCTTGAATTTAAGATTTTTTTCATTGATTTTGGCAATCTTTTGCCAACTTCACGCTCCTGTCATACAACACAAAGCAATTTTGGGTCTAATCAAATGTAGTTTAGGTTTGCTTATGTATTCCTTATTTGAATGGCAGATTTTGGGACTCCTATTGAAATCATCCATTTTCTGGGCCAGATGACTGTAGAAACTGTACCTACTTCTTTACAGGGCAGTTTTCTGACATAGTGCAGATTCAAGTGTGTTCACATCATGATCGCCGGGAGGGGAATGGGACCACTATTGGGGATCAGTTTTATTTTTGGACATCGAGGGGAAATATTTTAGAATCTTCTTTTCAAGAACTACAGGACAATGAATAGCCATGTTTAACATGCAAGCATCCCTAGGTAGTACGGATTCAAGTTTGTTTAATTGTGGCCCCCTAAAGTAGGATGAGACCACAATAGGGGATCAAAGTTTTACTGGGGAATATATATTTAAAGAAAACCTATTCAACATCTCCTGAATTATTTAAGGTAGAGCTTTCATATTTTGTATATTGATTCTTTTATGACAAGACCTTTAATTTCATACCATGATCCTTGACCTTCTCCAGGACAGCAAGGTCATGTTAGTCATATATATTGGTGTTAAGGCATCAGATGTTGTGTGAATTGAAGTTCAGTTTTGTTGTGATCATTTGGGGCTAGGTTGGGGTCAGAATTTGGGTTGGATACTTTAAGGATGAAACAATACGATACCATACTGATACTTCTGAAATAATATAATTTTTTAACGATACCTAGAGCTATGGTCAATAAATAACTGATACGTTTTGTATGGTATGAAAGGATGATTTAAAATTCTTTTTTTTTTAAAGAAACAAACAAATAACAGGTTATCATTAGGTTAATAAAAAAAAAAAAAAGGAAATATCAATGTTCATTATGACTAGATTTTCAATCACAAATCACAACCTTCTTGGTTTGATGAAAATAAATAATTCTAAATGAAATATTGTAAAATAATAGTGTTACACAGATTTGCAGTCCCCCCCCCCCCCCCCCCCCCCCCCCCACAATCTGCTTTTTCTTGTAACTACCACCAAGCAAGGGACAGCTTCACACGACTGCCAGGACCCTTGTTTACAGTAAAGTAACTGTGATACTATTAATAGACAAAGATACGGGAAAACCTGATGAGTTATCACTTCTGTTTTAGCATTCCAGTATTAAGAAAAAAATGTTGTAAATCAAAAACAATACTAGGTTGACTTTATCCTTCTTTTGAAGAATTGTAATGTGAAACAGGTTATAATATGATATATTTCATCAATTAGCATACTCTTCCAATACACATTTCTAGACATATATTCAAGTTTTATTAATTCAACTCATTCAACAGAAGTGCCAGAAATGTATTAAAACTTCAAAGGATGATTCCGCTATAGTTTTATATATATATAAATACCAATTGAAAAGAAAACAATATCTTACTGTTAAGATTAAAACAACTCCTCGGTGTGGTATTGATACCAAGTACTGTTGTCCAACCCAAGTCAGAATTTTTTCATGGGAATAAAGATGACAAACAGCAGGTCCAAGGTGAATCAGGTGAGCAATGTGGCTCATAGACCTCTTATTTATGTGGTTAAGTGTGAGTTCACTAAAAACTTCATTGCCAATTTTTACCAAGGAAAACAATAACTTTATCTTAGTGATAAACATGTAGTAGAGTTGTCTCTCTTTATTAATACTTTACATCCATCAAAAACCTTTTGGGATTAGAAATTGTTAAATTTTAGACTTGCCCAAAAAAATTGCTATACTGTATGTGTACCTTAATTTCTGTATTGTATAGAATGGTAAACAAGAGGAGACTACTGGAGAGATTTCAAACTGTCTTATAAGGGGATTTTTAGGGTTGTTTTAGTAAAGTTTTTCATAACAAAGAAATATTATTTTTTCTGTTTGATATAATAAAATCGTCTCTTTGTCAGTTGCTGCGTGAGCTGAAGTACCCCAATGTGATCAGTCTACAGAAGGTCTTTCTGTCTCATCAAGACAGGAAAGTCTGGCTTCTCTTTGATTATGCAGAACATGACCTTTGGGTAAGAATTGAGATAGGTGTTCATATACAACAGCATACAGGTATCAGTTCGATATATACTATACTACACTGAATAACCTCATTGTCTGTAAAGAATTGAGATAGGTGTTCATATACAACAGTATACAGGTATCAGTTCAATATATACCATACTACACTGAATAACCTCATTGTCTATAAGAATTGAGATAGGTGTTCATATACAACAGTATACAGGTATCAGTTCAATATATACCATACTACACTGAATAACCTCATTGTCTATAAGAATTGAGATAGGTGTTCATATACAACAGTATACAGGTATCAGTTCGATATATACTGTACTACACTGAATAACCTCATTGTCTGTAAAGAATTGAGATAGGTGTTCATATACAACAGTATACAGGTATCAGTTCAATATATACTATACTACACTGAATAACCTCATTGTCTATAAGAATTGAGATAGGTGTTCATATACAACAGTATACAGGTATCAGTTCAATATATACTATAATACACTGAATAACCTCATTGTCTGTAAATATTTTAATTGATATTTTCTTACCATTACAAAATTCTTCTTAAAAAAATTCCCATTCACATGATTATTATAATTATGCTGGTAACCCTTTTGAGCACAAAATTTCCCAATGAGATTGAGTTAGTGTTTTTTCCCATTTGTTTTCACTTTGATTTTTTGAATTCATTCAGAAGAGGCCATTCATAAAGAACATTTGTAATTGTTTTTGTTCTTTGTCTCCAGCACATTATAAAATTCCATCGATCGGCAAAAGCCAACAAAAAACAGATTGATGTCCCAAAGAACATGGTGAAATCACTGTTGTACCAAATCCTAGACGGAATTCACTACCTCCACGCCAACTGGGTGTTACATCGAGATCTGGTATATATTCAGCATCACTACCCATTTTGACACGTACTAGATTCATTGATGAGTAACAAAATCATTGTGAAAATGTTTTGTATTTTATTCAATATGGAGATGTACTCAGAAAACAATATTTAGAGCTGCTGCTTTTTCATTTACAAATTGACATGTAATATCGTAACTGAAAATTGTTTGATTGTTATTTGAATTCTGTGATCACTATATGTATTCTCAGGGTTCTCTGTAGTGTAAAAATTCTTTGTCTGTGACGCAGCAGAGGTAGAAGTGTTGGAGGAGCAAGAAAATTCAAAATTTTGAGTCCTAGAAGCCATCATTGGACCCTAAAAACATTTAGTAAAAAAAATAATCTTAATATTTGAATGTGGTTCTGATAATTGCCTGTGCAGAAATCATGAAGAACACAGTAATGATGAACCGATATCAAAGAGAGGAGACTTGTTTGTTTGAGACTCCTTGGCTGTTGATGACAGCTGTTTGTTTAACCCTGTAGCTCAAGACACTTAATTTTCATTAATGACTGAAAGTAACAATTTTGCTAATTATTTTTGGCTCATCATTCAGGGTTCAAAATGATGCCACACGTAGTGTAAGTTGTTTAATGACAGGTGATGTATATTACTGATGTTGTAAGTTGTTTTTATGTAAATGATTTTGTATATCAATAAAATCCCAAATGTGTTAAGTAGTGTACTGTAATCATATCTTAAGGTCACACTTAACGAAGGCGTAGCCGGTATATGCACACAAAAAACCCTCAAAACCTATGAAATTTTGGGGGAAAAGATAAGATCCATTGATAAGATTTATCGGCATACATTTTGTACTGATATGTGTAGTGTCCATTTTGGCCTTTTAACTTCTGCTCCCATCACGATTTATCAAACTTTTCTAAGAATCCTACAGAGAACTCTGGTATCTTGGGACTAATATTTTTTTTAATATTTAGTACCAATAAAATTACCTGAACAAGTAGTGATACATAAAACTCTTGCAATGTGTTAACCTTTAATTTTTATGTTGCAAAAAAGGTTGCACTTGGAATTATGCCAAATCAAAAAAGTAACTTTTTGGGAATCAATCTATGCAAATTAGCCACAGCAAATTTAAATGTTTCCTTATTATTTCATTAAAAAACAATGATTGTTTTTACAGTGTATGTTGTGAAATGATGTGAAGTTATTTTTGTGGGTACAGAGCCTGACTTTTGTGCATTACAGAAACCTGCCAACATCCTTGTGATGGGAGAGGGTGCAGAAAGAGGCAGAGTAAAAATAGGTCAGTAACAGCGCTCAAAGCAAAATCCTGCTATATCATCTTATCCATATGCTGGTCTCACGATCGCTGACATTTTCAGTTATAAACTTACAATACAGCTTTTCATACACAGTAGTGGAACTCTTTAAGTTTCCATGGCTATTGTTCATGAAATGATGCAAGATATTTTTTGAATGCTGAATTTGCTTCTTTGAGGTTGTAAAATGTTACTAATATGTATTAAAGATATGTATTGATTTTTTTGTGAGATTATGGACTTTGATGAATTATTTGTTGACAGCTGACATGGGCTTTGCAAGATTATTTAACGCCCCCCTGAAGCCTCTGGCTGACCTTGACCCTGTGGTTGTGACCTTTTGGTACCGAGCTCCAGAACTTTTACTTGGTGCTAGACATTACACTAAAGCTATTGGTAAGTGACATATCAAATTGATACTGATTATGTACAAGTTTATGTATATATAATCCAATATTATAGTGTATATATATATATATATATATATATATATTAGTGTTCTTACATACTAGTAATTATCGTGAGTTTATGTAGCTGAATAATGAAACCTGCCATTTTACTTGAGTACTATCATGCTAGATCCTGTGACTGCCATATTGTTTAAAATGATGACCTCTGATTTTGATGTGACAGCTTCTCAATCACAGAGTTAAGGCAAAGCAAAGTAGATCTGTGTTAAGGCAAAGCAAAAATAGTTCTGTGTAAAGGCTAAGCAAAAGTAGCTCTGTGTAAAGGCAAATGAAAAGTAGCTCTGTGTAGGGTTCTTCTTGAGATCCAACTCGAAAATTATTATGCTCCCTTGGAAAAAAGGCAGCATATCATATTTTTTGTCCACTCAATATCTTTTAAAAGAACCCCTTTTGCATGACAGACATCAAACTTGGTATACAGGTACCCCCTATAGCATATATGATCTTAATGGTCAAAATGTCTCAAGGTCATAAATCTGAAGATAAAAAATACTGTTTATTATCTTTAGAACCACTTGCGTGATAGAGATCAAATGTAACATTGTGGTTGTCCCTGAGTAATAACCCATATTTTGTCATCGTCATTACAGACAGTCTGAACTTAAAGTTGATCCTGTTCATGATAGGGGAGGGGGGGATATGTATTTCTAAAGCATTTCTTGTTGGATTTTCTACATATTTCTCAAGTCCTGGCTCCGGGACTGACTATAAAACTTTTCTCTCTGATATGTCCAAGTAATAAAAGTGAGACTTAGATCTAAAGTAAGCTCATCGAAGTTTCATGTCCCCAGAGCCAGAAATTGCATTCATTGGATATCGGAGCTCATTCTCGACTTTATTTGTTATGGGCATTTGGACTCCAGTTTGTGGTGAGATCCATAATGTACAGAACTAATCGTAACACCTCGCCTGTTTCATTTGTAATTGGGACTTTTTATCTTTTTTTTTCAATTTGAATTCAAACCAATTGACCTTGCTTGATTCTAATTATGTAACCTTTGACACAACTAAATATTTTGGACCTAATGATAATATACATTTCACAGCTTCCATCTCTATGGTAATTGTCAAAGCGGTGCTATCCATAGTTCATCAAAAACATATCCTGCTTGAATTCAAAGTCAGTTAAATATTATCAGGTATTTGAATTATAGTAAAAAAGTTATAGGGAAATTCCACAAGCTTTTGGATCTACCCTTGTATTTCCCCAGTTCAACTACATGTACATCGCAAGCTTTATGTATTAATCCACAAAAAATTGAAACTATTCTTTTCCCCATTCCTGCCAGAGAAACCAAGGACATAACCCTACACAGACAGATTTCTTCGTATTAGTATAAAAGCGGTATCAAGTAGGCTGGGCCGTCTGTTGTCAATATTTCACATGCATGTATGGAGTATTAGCAGTAAATTTCAAAATATTAAAACATTTTATTGAGAAGAATTATGAACAATGAATCAAAACGATATTTATTTTTTTTTATACAATTATTTAATTTGTCTGCAAATTGTTTTGTGTCATTAGTGGAATACATGTCAAAAAAATAATTATTCTATGATTAAGCGATTACAAAATACATGTTACTTACTGAAAGCTATGAAAGAGAAGTGTTAACTGTCACCATTAATGAAATTGTTTTTGTTTGTCTTTCAGATATATGGGCTATAGGGTGTATATTTGCAGAACTCTTAACATATGAACCAATATTTCACTGTCGACAGGAAGACATTAAAACAAGTAATCCATACCACCATGATCAGCTGGACCGTATATTTAATGTCATGGGCTTCCCGCTAGGTAGGTTCAGTTAATATCAGGGACTTCCCCCTTTAGAGGGTGGACCATGTATTTGACACCAGGGGCCCGTTTTACAAAACAACTTACGACAAAGTCGCAAGTCTTAAATTGTATTTCACAGTTATTACTTTAACTGAATGAATTAAAACTTTTCTAATGCTTAATTTCCAACAATTTCTTTAAAAAATATTTTGCATTTGGAGTGAATGATCTTGCAATAAACTCGAAAATTCTAGTATGTAAAGTTTGTCGTAAGTCGTAAGTTCTTTTGTAAAACGAGCCCCAGGGCTTTACTGCTAAGTAGGTGCTGTACAGTATACCATGGCATGTTAGTCAGGAGCTTCCTACTAAGTATGTGCTGTGCCACGTATTAAATTTCATGGGCTATCTGATATATTATGGGCTATATAGTTAAGATCATAGCCTGTAATTTTCTCAGGTGGACTATACACATTTATAGATAATACAGTGGGCTAATTATCGATATTGATAGTTAAGTGCTGGACCATACATTCAGTGAAATGGACCTACTTCTTAGCAGATCATATATATAATGTCATATGTATAGTTGCTGGAATGCATATGGTGCAAAAAAATCCAAATATTCATGTATGCATTCAGAATCTTATTATTTTTAGAAATAAATAATTTTCTAATTAATCTTTACGATATTGGGACAGATTTTAGAGTGATTCCCCTTGTCACTATGTAATGACACAATCACCAGACGACATATTTCTGCATAACAGAGATGTTAGAAATTGGTAACATCTCCTAAATTTACGTGAAAACAGAATTGCATCAATACAAAAACTCGGTGAAATAACAAACGTACTGAGATCTACTAAGTGCAGTGATCTAAAGAAATTTTGTGAAGGGAAGTCTGAGAGACAGTGTCCAAGATCTGACTGTCAGAACATTTTTTATGTTAATGACAATAGACAGTCCGGATTTTTGCAAATCACGGATGAATGTGCACAGAGAGGATCGGTTTGACTGTTTAAATGGACCACGGGTTGGACTTTCGCTTGAAGCAGTTATTCTAAATCTGTGCCATAATGATCACAGAACATAAATGGGAATAAGAGCTTTGGGAATCGCACATCACAAGTACAATTTTGACAATATGATTATGGAAGCTGTTTTGCGTTTTACAGATGTTCTAAAAGAGGGGGTTTGGACATTGACAGAAAATGATGTCAAAGTTATTTTATCATTAGCTTATAGAGATTATGTTATGTCATGAGTGTATAGGGTCTGTTCTATGTCATGAGTGTATAAGGTCTGTTCTATGTCATGAGTGTATAAGGTCTGTTCTATGTCATGAGTGTATAGGGTCTGTTCTATGTCATGAGTGTATAAGGTCTGTTCTATGTCATGAGTGTATAGGGTCTGTTCTATGTCATGAGTGTATAAGGTCTGTTCTATGTCATGAGTGTATAGGGTCTGTTCTATGTCATGAGTGTATAGGGTCTGTTCTATGTCATGAGTGTATAGGGTCTGTTCTATGTCATGAACTTATAGTGTCTATTTCATGTCATGAGTGTATAAATGTCTATTTCATGTCATGAACTTACAGAGGTGGAGCACGTGTTTAATGTCATTGACTTCCTGCTAGGTAGTTTGAGGTTTCTCATTAAATGTATATGCTTTAGCCATTATATCAAACATGTTAGAAATCACTGCAGAGTGTTGATTGAAGATGTAGACATTTTCTATGAAATATGACATGGATAGATGCTTGGAAATCAAGTATGAAACTTTGGGGAGTTTCATCATAGCATGTAGATCTTTTGTACATGTACAAGTAACTTATAAGAGGAAACATTTACATTTAAATGTGTAACATGTTTTATGAACCCAAAAAAATTTTGTTTGCTACTGAACTTGAAGGGACTGATTCACGATTTTACCCAAAATTTTGTTTTTCACTTTTAATGATCAAAATCTACTGTCTAATGTGTTTGAAGGATTTCACATGAAAATTAAGGATATACATCATCACAGAAGCTCATTTTAGAGAGTTTATTATTTGTTTTGTAAACGAAGATTGCGGTATGCTATTGTTTACGAAATTTTCAAAAGAAATGGATATCGATCTAAGTATTATTATATCTTTCACATTTCAAGCATTTTTGGGGTGAAATGTGTCATCTAAAAGTTAAGATTTGTGACTATGCAAAATTAAGATGCATTATATTACAAAATCAATATTTCACTTGTTTGTTTACATAAAAAGACTCGAGTCTTTGTTTACATAACACATATTTAAGGCTAAAATATTGCTTTCATTCTTGCATTCAAAAGGTCAAAATTTTGGCTGTCAACATTAAATGAGTTATATTTCTAATGTTTAACATCAAAAATGAAAAATATTTTTATCAAAAATCGTGAACCAGTCCCTTTAACAGCATGTCTATTAACCTTCACAGAAAAAGACTGGGAAGATATCAGAAAAATGCCAGAACACAGCACATTAACCAAAGACTTCAAGCGATCCAAGTAAGAAAGTGAAACCAGGCTAGATCTTAAGCCTTGATAAGGTTCATTATGGAGAATCTACTTTTAACTTGTGCGAGTACATCTACAGTATCTGATTAATGACATTAAAATTGGTGTTTTCCATTTTGCAGCTATTTAAATTGTACATTGGTAAAGTATATGGAGAAACATAAAATAAAAGCAGATAGCAAACAGTTTCACTTGGTAAGATTATATGTAATGTTGTAAATTTCTTATTTTACGTGTTCATTTCTGCAGCATTAGAAAGTGTATTACTGATTTGATACTTCTTGGTGTACACCTGGAATATTTTCATTGGAACTGTATTTCAAAATAAGAGATGATTACAATTTATAAATATGAATATCTGAAGATTATTTGTGAACTTTTAATTTTAATTTTTTACAAAATTTAATTTCTTGACTTGGAATATATGTTTAATATTATTTTGAAATATATGATAATATTTCACTTTAGACCAGGCACAGACTTGAATTAACTGATAAATTATAAGATATCTATAGCTCCAGAAACTGCTGACTATGGACCCTACAAAGAGAATCACTTCAGACTATGCAATGAAGGACCCCTACTTCACCGAAGAACCTCACCCCTCACAAGAGTAAGTAAAACAGAGAACCTCACCCCTCACAAGAGTAAGTAAACTGACAGGACCTCACCTCTCACAAGAGTAAGTAAACTGACAGGACCTCACCTCTCACAAGAGTAAGTAAACTGACAGGACCTCACCCCTCACAAGAGTGAGTAAACTGACAGGACCTCACCCCTCACAAGAGTAAGTAAACTGACAGGACCTCACCCCTCACAAGAGTAAGTAAACTGACAGGACCTCACCCCTCACAAGAGTAAGTAAATGGACAGAACCTCACCCCTCACAAGAGTAAGTAAACTGACAGGACCTCACCCCTCACAAGAGTAAGTAAAATGATAGACCTCACCCCTCACAAAAAGTAAATAAGACAGAACCTCATCTTTCACAAGAGTATATAATAAGACAGAACCTCACCCCTCACAAGACCCAAAGCAATTGAAAATTTGTAGACCTCTATTTTGCTTAGGAAACTCGTCCCAGATTAGAATAGGCATATTTAGAAGAAATGAAATAAATTAATTCAGAAAACTGTTACTTTTTAGCTCACCTGAACCGAAGGTTCAAGTGAGCTATTCTGATCACATTTTGTCCGGCGTCCGTCCGTCTGTCCGTAAACTTTTCACATTTTCGACTTCTTCTCCAGAACCACTGGGCCAATTTCAACCTAACTTGGCCAAAAGCATCCTTGGGTGAAGGGCTTTCAAGTTTGTTCAAATGAAGGGCCATGTCCCTTTCAAAGGGGAGATAATCACAAAAATGCAAAAATAGGGTGGGGTCATTTAAAAATCTTCTTCTCAAGAACCACTGGGCCAGAAGAGCTGAAATTTACCTGAAAGCTTCCTGACATATTGCAGATTCAAGTTTGTTCAAATCATGGCCCCCGGTGGTAGGTGGGGCCACAAGGGGGGATCAAAGTTTTACATACAAATATATAGGGAAAATCTTTAAAAATCTTCTTCTCAAGAACCACTGAGCCAGAAAAGCTGAGATTTATATGAAAGCTTCCTTATATAATGCAGATTCTAAATTGTTAAATTCATGGCCCCCGGGGGTCGGATGGGGCCACAATAGGGGATCAAAGTTTTACATACAAATATATAGGGAAAATCTTTAAAAATCTTCTTCTCTAGAACCATTGAGCCAGAAAGGCTGAGATTTATATGAAAGCTTCCTTATATAATGCAGATTCTAAATTGTTAAAATCATGGCCCCGGGGGGTCGGATGGGGCCACAATAGGGGATCAAAGTTTTACATACAAATATATAGGGAAAATCTTTAAAAATCTTCTTCTCAAGAACCACTGAGCCAGAAAAACTGAGATTTATATGAAAGCTTCCTTATATAATGCAGATTCTAAATTGTTAAAATCATGGCCCCCGGGGATCGGATGGGGCCACAATAGGGGGTCAAAGTTGGGTTTTTTTGTTGTTTTTTTTTTTTTCTTGTTTTTTTTGTTGTTGTTGATATAGTGCAGATTCAAGTTTGTTAAAATCATGGACCCCGGGGATTGGATGGGGCCTCAAGGGGGGGCATCAAAGTTTTACATACAAATTCATAGGAAAAATCTTTTAAAATCTTCTTCTCAAGAACCACTGAGCCAGAAAAGCTGAGGTTTATATGAAAGCTTCCTGATATAGTGCAGATTGTAAATTGTTAAGATCATGGCCCCCGGGGGTCGGATGGGGCCACAATAGCGGGTCAAAGTTTTACATACAAATACATGTACACTGTATATAGGAAAAATCTTTTAAAATCTTCTTCCCAGAACCACTAAGCCAGAAAAGCTGATATTTATATGAAAGCTTTCTGATATAGTGCAGATTCAGGTTTGTTAAAATCATGCCCCCCTGGAGTAGATTGGGGCCACAATAGGGGATCAAAGTTTTACATACAAATATATAGGGAAAATCTTTAAAAATCTTCTTCTCAAGAACCATTGGGCCAAAGAAGTTCACGTTTACATGAAAGCTTTCTGACATAGTGTAGATTCAAGTTTGCAAAAACCATGGCCTCCAGGGGTAGGTTTGGGGCCATAATATGGACAACGGTTTTACATGCAAATAGATATGGAAAATCTTCTTATATGGACCAAGGTGACTCAGGTGAGCGATGTGGCCCATGGGCCTCTTGTTTGTAAATGTTTCAAGTTTTACAATAGTGTTTTAATGCAAACATTGTTTATTTTGTAGTATATTTGAGGGAAAACCCATTCCTTACCCCAAGAGAGAATTTCTGACAGACGAAGATGACGACAAAGCAGACACAGGGGCCAGTAAGGTATGAATAGGACGATCAGAACTGTATTGAGGACCACATGAAGGTTGAGAGAAAATAGAAATTTTTGATGTAAATAATATTGCATTGTAATGCAATTTACTTTTTTTTTTGTTCACCTGAGCTATTAGCTCAAGTGAATTTTTCTGATCACCTTTTCTCCATCATCTGCCTGCCTATAAATTTACACATTTTCAACCTCTCTTATCCAGAACCACAAGTCCAATTTAAAACAAACTTGCCATAAAACAATCTTGGGTAATTGGGATTCAAAATTGTTCAAATGAAAGGTTACACCCTTTTCAAAGGGAAGATAATTAAGAAAGAGTGAAAATATGGTGGTGTCATTTTAAATCTTGCTCTTAAGAACTACTGGACCAGAAAAGACAAGAGCTTTCTTAATGTGTGGAGGTTCAAAATTGTTTAAAACATGGCCTCTGGGATTAGGTGGAAATGCCACCAAATGATACCCCCTGAGAATGTCAGCCTTTTGAGCTTCCAGGGAATATGCGATGCAAGTGTATGTACACTGTACTACCGTTCTTGTCTACGGTAATTTATGTACTCAACCTTGTATGGCATGACTGCACTGCATTCATTGCTTCTTATATCTGAAAACTGCAACAAAACATGGGTCAACAACTACTTAACATGTAGGAATCTATGCATGTCATGAATGTGTAGGAATCTGTACGTGTCATAACTTGGTAATGGACAGACATTAGAAGCTTATACTTGGCACAAAAATTGTTTACTGGATCTAAAGTCAAGGCCACTGGTGAAAATTGTTTGAAATTTTTGTCCATGTCATAACTTTGTAGTGAAGAAACATTAAAAACTCATACTTGACACAAAGGTTGACAATGGCCAGATGGTATGTCATGACCCAGACCCAAGGTCATTTTGTCTTGGACAAGGTAATTCAGAATCAGAATCTGGACTGTAACTATTGAATGCAGGAATTGTAGAAGTTTCATAATGTTGTATTTAAATATGCTATATTTTGAATGTGCTCAAGTTTGGACATGCCCTGCATTGGGAACTGAGTCCTGTTAGGACAGGGGTCTAGTATAATATTTATAATGTCATTCTGTTAGGACAGGAGTCTAGTGTAATATTGATATCATTCTGTTAGGACAGGGGTCTAGTATAATATTTATAATGTCATTCTGTTAGGACAGGGGTCTAGTATACTATTGATGTCATTCTGTTAGCACAGGGGTCTAGTATAATATTGCTGTCATTCTGTTAGGACAGGGGTCTAGTATAATATTGATGTCATTCTGTCAGGACAGGGGTCTAGTATAATATTGATGTCATTCTGTTAGGACAGGGGTCTAGTATAATATTGATGTCATTCTGTTACACTAACTTAACACCACTGCTGTAGTTCTGTCACATTATTTACATTTCCAATGTTTTTGCCTTTGATATTTCTACACATTGTAATGATAGCCATTTTCTCATGAATGTGCTGCAGTTGTAAACAATATGTGTATGAATACAGAGCTGCTTGATAAATATAGTACATCTATTCTAATGTCTGGGAATTCCAGCAGAAATGAAAGTACAATGTAAACAAAAGTAAAAAATTTCATTTTGGAAAATATATTTTAAAAGGTATTTCTTGCCTCTGCGTTCGGCTTGTCATGATTTAACTGTTATTTCACACTACTACTGTAGGTTTGTCATGATGAGTGTATTTCAAACCACTGCGTAAGGTAATAATCATGATTAGTTATGTACATTTGCATTTCAGGCCAATGACCAGTCTTCTAACCACACACAGCCATCGAAGCGTGTCCGCGTGATGCCGCCCTCCACCACTTCCACCAGTTCTACTATGGTAACTAGTGACTACCAGGTAACCCCTAAAAATTCTGACCACTTGCCCCTGCATGCTGGCCTGACATTAACCGTCGCATGTCGTGACTGTGTGTGCAGATGTTGTTGAAGCCTTCTAATAACTTCACACAAGCCATGAAGGTCTGATTTAGATTTCTCTATTACATGATAAAGTCAAATATTTAAAACATGTGTGTTTTTTGCAAAATATTCAGAACATTATGGAATTATAATGTGTTTTATAGGATTCTTATGTTTTAGAATAATGTATAAAATTGGAAAATATCGGTTTGAACATTACGTTTCACTAGAGAAAGTAATTACTTTTGTAACTGAATAATTGTAAATCTGGGCATGTTTGTAAATGCTCCAGTACTTTTGTGATGAATTATAAGTGCATGCCGTAAGAGTGGTCATATTTTTAATGTGTTGCCATAACTTGTATTAATTATAAATCCAGTATATTTATAGCTTCAGTGTTGACAGCCATAAGCATATCATTGCCTTAGCTGAGGCTATGAATGACCGTGAATATAATATCATTTCTTGAAAATTGCATTGAATTAATGGCCTATTCATGAAAAGATAAAAATACTCCATGCAATGATAAATCAATGGATTTAGTATTGTAGGATTATTGCTCTTAAGTCAGGTGCACAATCTTTTACAGATTGTGTGTTTCTTGTTGATTTATTTTTTTGATAGTTACTTTCAAGTATAACTGATAAACAGGAAGTAAGAGTAACATTTCTATAGTAGTCTGCTTGTGTGTACTAACTGCATCTCGCTGTGATGTTTGTGTGTGTACTATGTCAGAGTGAATTTAACATGCGTTCCGCTTGAATGTAACTAAAATGGGATTTTTTGAAATAGTTCTATAGTACTTGAACCCTTGATGTTGTTTTAAGGCTGTGACAATGTTCTAGAAGAACGTAATCTGAACAACATTTTCTGTTATCCCCCTAGTCAATCTTGGCATTATTGATACTCTGATGTCACGCAGAGTGCGGGGTGGCATTCAGGATTTCAGTCATATTCACAAATTCATAGAAATTAAGACTAAAAATCTCATTAAAGTTTCTTGTCTCTAATGATGGAAAAGAGAGTTAACTTTTTATTTAATTCTGAACTTTATACAACATAAAAATTTGAAAATTTTGTAGGCTGCAGATTCAGTATCTTGGCTTTATGATCATCAGATTGCTCTCTAATTGCATCTGAATATGAAGTTAAAGTTACTTGGATTATGATTTGAAATCTTGGTCCACTACACAAATGTCAAGCTAGCTCTTAATTCTGTCTGCTTTGTCGACTTAAAACACTGGACGTATAAGGAGGAACAGATGATTACATCAGTGTTCAGCAAATTTCAGCCGGTGAGATTTCTAGAAAACAAAGACAGTGCAATTTGAAGAGTTGCTGTCCCACATAATGAAATTGAAGTGAATTTGGTGCACTCCAAGTCTGCACAATAAGGTTGTCTGCTTTGTTTTGGATTTGGGAGAAGTCTTTGGATTTGGGAGAAATCTTGTCTTTTGAGGATTGTTCAGCAGTATATTGTGAGCACCAGTGAATCTCTGTCAGCACATTTGTAATGTACGCTAATCTGTTCATGAGAATCTCTGTTGGAATCCCATTGTCTTACTGAACACTGCTAGATTGTTTTGTGCGAGGACAATAGGCCGAAACAGCTAGTTACACTGATGCAATATAATTGTCTACAGGATCAGTCTTGATTTAGAAAAAAACAACTCCATGATGTTGTAGCAGCAGCTGATATGTAAGAAATCTCAAGAAGCTGCAATCCAAGGAGCTGCCGATAGTGAATTTATCCTGAATTGTTGCTCCACAATTAACTGTAATTATGATTAGCTGTAGGTATTAACTAGCCTGTACTCCCGACTACACGACTACTACTTTGCAATGTTCTATAGGAAATTAGTCATTAACATCAGTCACTAATTATGAGACACAAAACATCTGTTTCAAGATGTGCATCGGATTCTTGACAGTGAATATAATCATTTACATCTTAGCTGTATAGACCATCCCTGTGTTGTAAAACAGTTTCATCGTTATTTTGAACTATATGTTGATGGTATAATCTTACGCCATAATTGTGAATCAGATGCTAACTTATTTAGTATGTGGTTCGGAAATGTATTCTTGGACCATTACGAACCAGCAGTGTAGAGCAGATCTTTGCACTTGTTGGTGGTGCGTAGCTCCACCAGGTGGCCCTCGGAGCTTTATCCGAGCTGTGATGATTTGCTGACATGATTATTCTGTATATTTGAAGGGAAACAGCTGGCACACACACAAGTCTAGTGTAAGTCGACAATTCTTTCTGCTTTCTTTTTCCACAGCTGTCTCTGTGTTTGTTTGACCTACTTTCTGCATGCTTCCCCCAACACCCTTAAATGTTTACTATTCATGTTACAAATGCAGAGATCACCCGATATTTTCATGAAATTTGTCATTTTCAAGCAAGGACTGCTGCTCATCTTTACAGAAATGAAGAAAAAGATACATTTCCATCAGATTTATTTGTAAATGCATTTACAGAATATTTGTGCTGAATACAATTCGTCATATTAAATCACATTGTAATATGGAGGATACATAACCATTATAATTAATGTAAACATGTGTTTATGGGGTTCTTTTAAGCTTTTTGATGGCAACTTTACACTGTGATTTTATCTTTCTAGACACTCAAAAATTGTATTTTTATTTCTTTTCTTTTTTTATCCATGCATTATTGCATATGTACTAGTACAGTGTAGATGTCTGATACATAATACAAGAATTTTTCACAATGATGTATTGATAAATTGTAAAATCTATTTTATTCAACTTGCACCAATGTCAGAGAAGGTTAATGCAAATTATTTTTTTACACAAGTTATCTCCTCATGCTCAAAAAATTAGAAAAATTAAATTCATCTGATTTTGCCTAGGAACATCAATTTCTATATAGATTATAATAAACAATTATTTTATGCACCTCTTCACCATGAGTTTTCTTGAAATATTGTCCTTTAATGCATGTATTTCAGATATTGTCCAGTGTTTAATTAATTAGACAATATTTTCAAAATGTAATTATTTTCAAAATGAATATGTTCCAATGAATCATTTTATGTGTGTGTCCTTAAATGTAAAACCAACTAGCTTTCCTTTGATGAAAACTTTTTGTGTCTAATTATGTATCAGATATATGTACATCTTAAGTTATAAAATATGTAAATTTTAATATATATAGATATGAATATTGTTAACAGCTGAGTAATTTGTAATCATGTAACACACACACATACACACACAAGCAGCATTGTGTAACAGATCTCTTTTTCACCAAATCATATGTTGATGCACATCTTTGCATTTTTAACTATCGAATTTGTATATCAAGATTTTTTTATGCTTACACATGTGATTAGAAGATTTTTTTTTCTCGAGAACATGTTATGTGTCATTATTTCAGATAGAGTTCGATGTCTTTTTGTCCTAAATATATGTGGCATGATAGATCATGATTTGATATTGTTTTAGCTTATGAGAATTTAACACATGTATACATGTACACCTCATCTACAGCTGTTTTGTCGCCAGTGCTGCCACATCTCTGAAATTCAAGGAAAATTATGTTAGCCATCAAACTTGTTTACTCAGTGGAGTAGTATATTTACATATTATATAATTATATGCCTTGTGTTCTTAGTCGGATTTCAGTAGCTGCTTACAGTGTGTGTTAATTACATGATGTCACTTATCATATGAAATTCTGTATCACTGACCTCAAGTTTGCTTTCCCGACTCACAAGTTCATATCCATGGTGATTAGTTGAATACACTTACATGCATCATTAACTCAGTGCACAACCATTTGCAAACTCATCGTTCATGGTCCTGGAAACGTTTGTCTTGTTCTACTCTATTGCAACACTGGTATTACAAATATACAAATACTAATTAAATCCTACAAAGGTATGGAATTTGAAAAAAAAGAAAAATATTGTGAAATATTTTTAAAATCAGATTGAGTTATGAAACAAAAATGTTTTGAGAATGAAGTAAAGATGTACACTGCAACCATCCAAATTGGTTATTTCAAAGCTACCTCAGATTGTGATGGACTGTTTATAAACTAATGTGCAGAAGATCTTGAAACCTGAAGATGTACTTACATGTATTAGATTTGTACAGTGTTGATTATAAATTACTGAAGCCAGTTACTGTGTTATGGATGATTTCATTAACAGTTTTTAGATGATGATTGTCTCGTTCTTGTTGTAGCACATGCACAATGTGCAGGGTGGTAACCAGCCGGGGATGACGTTCACGTCCGGCGGTGTACAGACCTCGACGACCTCCACAACGAATTACGGACAGTCGTCCAGATTCTGATCCCAGGGATATTGAAGCACAGGAGGAATACTGCAGAAGTTTTTACCAATCTTCTCAGCTGGTGGAAAATATCTAGCAAGACTCTGCAATGTGGGACTTGTAAAAATTGTTTTTTCCAGATTGAGGTGGATGCTAGAAAGTTTTAAAAATGCACAAAAGATCTTTCTCCACATCAGATCATTTTAACTTCCCTCCTCACAGTTTCTGTACCGCTACTTATGTTCATCGGAGACAGGAGTTTTGTAGTAGGCATGGAGTTTTTGAGGGTACCTCCGGGTAGTCAATGTTTTAAAAAAATGAATGTTATACATGTATGTGACGTAGTAGGTGCTGCAGGTGACTTGTAAAATGTTGTAATTCATTAACATTTAGAATTATCACGTAAGTCTTGTGATAAACAGCAATCAGTTATCTGAATTGTGATTCTTAGGTCATATTGACACAAATAAGGGTCAATCATGAATCATGCACAATAAAATATATTTGTGTACTTTGTGTCTGTTATTGGAGGGTTTTGTGACCGTTGCAAGGTGTCTTTGACATTTGATAGAAACGAGAACAGCTTCTGATTCATCAACAATGAAAAATCAATTAGCAGGGTGTGCACCCATATGCTTTAGGTATAATTTTTCTCTCTCTTAAATTTAGCTGCAGAAGTGTAGCTCTCTGAGAAAGTATTTGGTCTGATCACTAGTTCCCAATATTTTCTCAGAGAGCTACTCTTCTGCACCTATCTTGAGTTATGTTGTCGATGCTAAATCCCATTTTTACAACACCTGGGTGTGTTCAGTTCTTTAACAAATGAAGCCAAGACGAAGAATTCTGTGACTGTAAAAAATGGATTGGAGCAGATTTCAGTCAGACAAAACGTTGGTATACCTGTGTGTGTATGGAGTGCAGCCTCTGATTGAGCTTGTTCATGGGTACACATTGTGCAAGCGTAACTGCTTGTTTTTGGTATTGGAGTACAGGGGACTTCATTAGAATTCTTCTAACAGCTTGAAAAATAGAAACAGGGTTAATTATATATATAAAACACTAGAAATGACCAAGGATGCGAACAATATGAAATTGTCAAATTTTCGGGACGACGTGTGCATTTTTCAGAACGATAGAATATTTACATAGAAAAGAACTAAACTACGAAAACTGATAAAAGAATGTCTAAATATATTGAAATTATTGAGTGTAATATGGGGCAATAAAAAAAATCTGTTCTGTGGAGACTAAACTGAACTATCCGCCGCGACGAGTGTTTGCCCCGCATGCGGAAGGTCGAGGTTCGAATCCCGGAAGACACAGACCTAAGTCGTTTAAACAGGTAGTGACAGTTCCATCGCCAAACGCTCGGCATCAGGTGGGAATGTCACGGGTCCTCGGAGGTGACCTTGAAAACGGATGTCTGGTGGCACGCTAAAGAACTCTCACTCAGTCACTGCTCAATGGCCGTAATCGCCGAGCATAGGCCTAAATCTGAAGCTCAAGATAAAATCAATCGACTAAACCAAACTAATTAAATCTTACACTAGGTAAAGAACGGACGAACTAATCAGTATAATTAAGTGATATATTAACTCATTCTAATGACGGGTTATACAGGGCCGTAAATTAACCTTCAATTTGGAGGAGGCAGGAAATTAGGCTGGGGGCCGCCCAGGCCCCCAGACGCTGAGCACATTTTGTGCACACTGAACACGTTTCGTGCAAAATCCTTGATTCTAGGGCCTTCTAAGATGTTACTTGACTAACTCATTCTAAAAGAAAGATTTGGAATGCTTTTTAAGGGAGGTATCATGTTCTTAGTTATTGGAAACAACATAAATTCTAATGAACTTTAAATTTTAATTTTTTTTGGCTCAAAAGTTGGAGGAGGCAGCTGCCTCCTCCGCCTCCATGTAATTTACGGCCCTGTTATAAGTCTTTCGTGTATGGAGGTTTGAAGCTACACGTATATAACTAGTGTGTTGAACTGTGATGAAAGATAATTATGAAATTTCAAGTTTTAAGGTAAATCGTGGTCTCTTGTTTAGAAAAATGTAAACGATAGAAGATGCAATAATTTCTTCCACTCTCGGAGGAATAAATAACAAAATCTTTTGATTTATTGAATTACTTTAATTTTTTTTTTTTTTTTTTTTTTTGAGTCATTTTATTAATTTCACCTTATTGAAAATTACAGAAACTATTAAAAATTACTACATAGGAGACATATTTCAAGTTATGTAAAATCCAGGAGCTCTCGGAGGCTTCGTCTCCTGGGATCCTCCCCAAAATTTCAAGTTTTAAGGTAAATCGTGGTCTCTTGTTTAGAAAAATGTAAACGATAGAAGAAGCAATAATTTCTTCCACTCTCGGAGGAATAAATAACAAAATCTTTTGATTTATTGAATTACTTTAATTTTTATTTTATTTTTTGAGTCATTTTATTAATTTCACCTTATTGAAAATTACAGAAACTATTAAAAATTACTACATAGGAGACATATTTCAAGTTATGTAAAATCCAGGAGCTCTCGGAGGCTTCGTCTCCTGGGCCCCCACCAGGGCTTTGCCCTGGACCCACTGGGGGCCTCAAGACGACCCCCTGTCTTATAAAGTTGCGCCCCCCACCAACCACAATCCTTGGATTCGCCCTTAATGACCGCCAATATTGTTTTAATGTATCACCATTAAAAACTAAGGTTTGCAGATTCGTGTAGTTATTGTAAAAACTATCTTCCACATCTATTTCTTGGGGATCAACCTACGTTTATCAAGAACTTTGATTTCTAAGGCGAATGGAGAAGAAAGGAGCGGGTTGTCTATGGCGCGCCAAACATATTTTGAATTATTTGAAGAAATCATCAATTCATTTGCACTATTACCCAAAAATGTGAGAGAGCAAGTGGCCTGGTGGAAGTAGGTACAAGACAAGTTGGTGCAGTAGCGAGCAAATGGGCAAACTCATACTCTGACCTAATACACGTATCCAAACATCATGACCAAACATCTGTCAGCACCTTGCGAGTCTTGTAAAAACAGTACTTCTTGGACTGGGATCATCAAACTTGACACGCATGTATAAGGGAGTAACCTATTTTAAGAAGGTACTTTTGTAGGCACAAAATAAGAAACAGTACTAGTAAAGCTAGCATAAACAAGCTTAGTATGGTGCAGTGTTTCTGTGCGTCTGTCCTTTCATTCAAATAATAGCAGGTCAAACCTGGTATTGGTACATATCGGTATGTCCCCCATGGTGAGAGGAACATGCCCTTGTTTTTCTAGGTCAAAGTTTGGTCATACTTTTATGGGTAATCGTGTGAAGGAAAAGCCTAGGATCACCAAACTTCGTGCGCATGCTCCCTAGGATGATGGTTACTTCTAAAGTTCTACTTGTTAAGAGTGAAATCTTTCTTCAGTTTGATGTTTAACAACGTCTTCTTTGATCTAACATTTCATTGATACTCTCCGATATTAGAGATACTGCCGAAAGAACACTTGTACTGTTGGAGTCATGTTTTGTTTAAAGAATGGTTTACTTTGATGAAAGGTGAAGATAAAAACAGTGATCAATTTCATAACTCCTATAGGGAATACAAAATAAAGATCTGGACACACCCTGTCGACCGGTCACACCCGCCGTGAGCTATATACCCATATATGTCTTGATCAGGTAAATGGAGTAATCCGTAGTCAAAATGAGTGTGCCATGAACGGCCTAACCATCGGTACGAAAAACACCTCAGATAGCATTTGACCCAATGATAGTTATAAATATAGGCAACCGAGATCATTATAGAATTTGCGAAATGCTGACCTTAAACGAGACTGTTGAAACCCCCGTAACTTAAATTTTGTCAGTAGCCTGCCGCGATTTACAAACTGATCATATGCAGAACAAGCTCCTGCGTATCGAATCAATTGAGAGATACATGTATAAACACCATATGTAGGTGATAATGAATTATTGCTATATAAATATGGGAAGTTGACGATGGAGAAGCTGCCATCATCCCGATTGTCATAAAGTTGAGTTGTTAGTTTGCCGTTAATATCCACTTTCCATAAGATATATTCGTACGAATCAGATGTGGAAGACTCTTTGGTGTCTTTTATGATGAGTTCACAGGGATATATCGAATCGACATATGAATGAAAATGATTATTAATAGATATAACGTCGTCGATATATCTAAATGTCGAGTTGAAGGTCACAGCAAGAGATTTTTTCTTCTTGTGTAGATACCTTTGAACAAACTCTGCTTCATAAGAATATAAATATAAAAACAGGTCAGCTAACAAAGGAGCACAATTCGCGCCTACGAAGATATTGTCAATGAGGAACTCCAGCATATTTTTTATTTCAACTTCAGAGTACTTGTGCGTAGAATCAGAGTGGTATTTAACAATTGAAAGTGATTTTTTTGGATGACTGATAACTAGATATGAATATTTCTTTTTCTCTCCATTTTTGTTAAAGAAGCAACTGTCTATGATGTCAAAAAGTCTAGTCTTTAATTTATCGCGAGGAAGGGGTGTGTAAAGTGCTGAAAAGTCATACATTTTGATGCTGATTCAAGAAAAGTTTTGTAATTTCAAATTTACTAAAAGTTCTTTAGAAATTTTTAGAATCCATATTTTATTTACAAAACTTCTGACATATGTTTTGGCACATTACGTTTGAAGTCGCTCCTTCACATGCGTTAATATTCTAAGGAGGAAAGGCAGGGGCATGGTAGAACATTTCGTCAATCCAGCATTGCATCTTTCTTTTTAAGAGTTTTTGTGAAGTTTAGGAATCCAGTATAGGTACAGTAACTCATAATCAACCATCCCATCGACTGGGAAGAGCATTGCTCTTGTTGTCAGTTCCAATCCAATAGAAGTATGCTCTGAATTAAGATACAATTATTGTATGTGGCTACTAATTATGTTATCAAACAATCATGTGTGTGTTCTGTTACAGCTAGCCAGAGTATACCATTGGCACTACCTATATTGGTAACTTTGGTTGGTCACCAATCTTGCAGAGTGCCTAGCCATGAGATGGTGAAAAAATCGTGTCGTAATTGCATGCAAAGGCCAGTTACAATCCTTTCTATGCAAATGAGAATCTAAAAATTACAGAACCAAAATAAGTTCATTCTAACTCTTGTCGCCGCAGTGGTCAAGAGGTAGAGCGTTTGTGCCGCATGCGGAAGGTCAAGGTTCGAATCCCGGCCGCCACAGACCTAAGTCGTTAAAACAGGTAATGACAGTTCCATTGTCAAACGCACAGCATCAGGTGGAAATGTCACGGGTCCTCGGAGATGACCTCAAAAACGGGTGTCCCGTGTCACAGTAGGTGTGACACGCTATTTTTAAAGAACCCTCACTGCTCAATGACATATAGCTTATTTGAAGCAACCCAAATAGTCGCCCGTCCCAAATCGTCGCCGGCGACGATTTGGGTATAACCTCACACTCCAAATTGTCGTCCCCCTTGCTGCAACTATTTGGAAACATCATTTATATACAAACTGGCCCTGTTTGTTAACTCTTTCTCTCATCCTTCTTCTTCCCCTTAAACGTGATCCACAACATGTGTTAGATGTAGGTACAAAATATTAGATAGTGAGGACAAGTGACGTGGGGACATGTTCTCAATACTATTCTCTCTCTCTAAACCATTTTTTTTTTTTTCACAATCGGAAGAGATTATTAGATAAACTTTTATAGGTATCCCTATAGATATACCTAAAACACTACATTTTTGCCTTTACAATAACGTATCCGTGTATTCTCTTCTAGACATTATGAGGACGTCCTCACTAAACTTGTTTCATCGTCCAGAGAGAGAGAGGGGGGGGGGGGGGGCGGCGATGTGTCCGACAATTTAAATCATTTTGCTTTTGTAGTAGGGTCATTCTGCTCATCATGGGTTTTTTAGATCTTGTGCACCGCAGATTTGTTAGTGACCTCAGATTATATTAGATTACGACTTGTAGCCGCCGTTTGGACACTCGTGAATCTCTAGTCAGGTGCTCTACCAACTGAGCTATCTGTCCACCGTTTTAGATCTTGTGCACCGCAGATCTGTTAGTGACCTCAGATTATATTAGATTACGACTTGTAGCCGCCGTTTGGACACTCGTGAATCTCTAGTCAGGTGCTCTACCAACTGAGCTATCTGTCCACCGGCGATCGAATCCGGCTGACCGCTACATTTGTTTGTTTAACTCGTTGCGCGCGCTCTCTCTCTTTCAATAAGTAAATGAACAAGCAAACAAAGCTATGTGCTTAGTCCCATATAACCTACATACAAATTTTCAGCTCAATCGGTTCACAAACACCAGATTGATAGTCGAAAATAGTTCGCTATGATTACAGCTCGCGGCGCATTGAGCTTTCATATTACGGGAGGAACACATGAAACCCACATATCGGTTCACAAACACCAGAGATACTGCAGAGCTGCTGAAAATTGTGCAAAGCTAGCGGCGCTTTAAGCTCTCGTTCCAGAATTCTCATTCTGGGGAGTCATGTCAGAGGGTGACTAGCTGCAATAATGTAGCCCTATCCAATTTTTTTTTTATTCTGACGTTTTCGAGATAGGGCTACAATTCCATAGGATCTCCGTAATGGTGCAAAATAATTTTAATGATAACCGATAATAAACTCTGTGTATTAGTCCCAAATGTTGTTTACACCAAAAGGAGTACAAACTTTGTGCTCGGGCATGTCTAATAAAGGTGTTTTTCATTAAATATAATGTACAGCATGCAAAATTCTTCGTCTGCTCCGCCATGCTTGTTATCGCGAGATCTCGTAGGTGGATCTAATGAAAAGCCTAAACATTGACAATCAGCGCGAAAATGTAGTTACTCGAGCCACTTCGACAAAGAAAGGAAAATGATATTGTTGCAGAAAGAATTTACACTCTGCTGTTCGGCTTTTAACTTGATATTAAATTCAAACCTTTTCAATACCGACGAAATAGTTTTCGCCTCCATACTTGTCCATTGATGTAAATACTACCTTATATGGCATATGCAAATGACTTGACAACCGGAAGTTGAAACTTCAGTACATCAAACATGGCGCACAAATATGAATCGAGAAATTGGAATTTATCGAAATTGCTGAAAACGGTAGAATAGAGCCTCACAAATCTAAAGTTGCAGGTTGTAAATTTATATATTGACTAAGAAACTTAGAATATCATTTTATTTACGTAAAGAAAGTCAGGAAATGTTTAGAATGAGCGCAAATGTTGCGGGAGTGAATCACTCCCGCATTTGCACCATTACAGAGATCCTAAGGAGTTGTAGCCCTCTCCCTAAAAAAAAAAAAAAAAAAAAAAAAATCAGAGAGGGCTACATTATTGCAGCTAGAGGGTGACTTGTAATCTACATACAAAATTTCAGCCCGGTCGACAAACACCAGAGATATGATTGCGGACAGACAAACAGACCCATGCAGGCATTGTGTGTTCTAGAACGTGGATATTCCCAATTACGCAATCATGTGTTATTGTAACAACGGTTATCTGTCTGTTTGGGTTGTTTTAATTATTGCTTTCAAGTTAAACCTATGTACCCGCCATATAAGAGGGGTACAATAAAATAACTTTGTAATCTATCCTAAAAACGTCAATAAAATAATGGCGGGCGACGATTTAGGGTGTACTATAGTACATCCCAAATCGTCGCCCCTAATGATAGTGCAATCTTGCCCCAAATCGTCGCCGCGACGATTTGGGATGTAACGAGCCCTTCTTCGGTATTGATGACGTCTTCGCGAGTGAAATACCGGTATTCTCCAGAAGAGCGTTAATTTAAACAATCAATCATTCCAACTCCTTAAGGCATGAAATAGGGTTAACACAGGAGTGCACTACATGATGTCATACAGATTACGTATATCGAAGGACATTCTGCAATTCTCTCATCAGGCAAGGTGGAATTAAATGATATATTTCTGTTATTGCTGCGCGGATCTTATGGCAACACTCTAGTTACACTTTATCTGTTCAGATGTAACACTCTAGTTACACTTTATCTGTTCAGATGTAACACTTTATCTGTTCAGCTGTAACAATCTAGTTACACTTTATCTGTTCAGATGTAACACTTTATCTGTTCAGCTGTAACACTCTAGTTACACTTTATCTGTTCAGATGTAACACTCTATCTGTTCAGTTGTAACACTTGTTATGTGAGCAAGTGCAACAACCTGTCTACATCACCCAAAGAGCAATGTGAATGTATCCTTAAACACAAACTGTCTATATCACCCTTTGAGAACTGTGAATGTACCCCACATATAAACACGTTGGAATCTAAAATGAATACTCTTCATTAATATACCGTATAAGTAGAATCTTCAGCAAGGATTTAACTTAGGCATTATTATCAACAGTTGAGATTAACTAAAATTAAATATCCCTAATATTTATTCCATATCGGAAATAATAGTTATCTTTCTTGGAATTTTAAAGTCACTCAAATTAGCTCTTGCTAAATATATTTACCAATAATTTATGGGAAAATCGCTAAATTTGAGTCTCACTAAAACTACCACTTACACGGTATGTATTTGAAAATTCAAAAGGTCTTGATAATCATCAACACCCAGCAGGCTTCACATTCTTTCTCAACAGTGTGAATGAATAAAAAACCCTCCTTACCAGTAATTTTTCATTTACATGTTTTTATTGTTTCGGTTTACACATCTACTATATCTCTCTCGTCACAGATTGCGCCCCTACAAATTTACCATATTCATACATGTACAATCTCATATGTATATAAAATGTAAATTCTTATATATACACAAAACTTTTGAATATTATATACATAAAATGAGCAGCAACATGATTCACCATCAATATACATGTATATGCTTGTACAAAAACATTTCACAAAATGTCCATAAATTCAAATTTTGAAAGAAAAATGCACAAAAAAAGCTCTAAAAAATTTAGCCTCAGCACAAAGATATAAGGAAGAATAATGCATATGTATTGTAGCAAGCTTTCAGGCTATTTCTAAACATTAATGAATTACTGTTTGACAACATGAACCTGAACTCTCAATAAAATTGGGAAAGAAAATGTCACACTGTGAGAGATTTACAATCTAAGTTGCAGTTTGATATTCTTGATCAATTATCAAATGTGTATACCACTGTTGCATTTAATGAACCTCTGTACACGTACAAAGCAGGCCCAGTGCATTGAAACCAAACCTTGACATTAGTCCAGTGCAGTTTGATTTTATGTCTTTCCTGTGAACACTCATGTAAAACCAACCTTCAATCATCACATAACACCTGTATACAGAAATAAGCACCTTTCAAAAAGACATCAGGATGTCTTCACCATTTTACAGATACTTTCATCACCTCAGTTTGATGCAAACACTGGTTGTGTATGAAACTTGGCTTCCTGAATTTCTCTCACCAATCGGATTCTGTGTAACATTTTGTTCATGGCCTCTGTTGACAGATTCTGCGTGGAGTACCACACTGGGCTATCAGGAACACAGGATCGCTCAGGGACCAGATAAAATGCATCACTCCGGTTCTTGATGCTCTCAGGGCTGTAATAGATTGAAAAGCAAATTTTATAAACCTTTATGATGTATAAATCTCAGATATCATCGTAAATCAAAATGCCATTAAAGGAGAAGGTACTGTTTTACCAGTTATCTGCCCTAAGAATTAAGCTATCTTCAAACTTCATCAAACTGGCAAAAATAAAAGTCAAACATGTGTATATGACAAATCAATTAGCATTTAAAATATAGCAAAAGGAAGTTTCTATTAAAGAATTATGAAATCAACATCATTTACCAGTTTAGCAACTCTATACAAAAAAAATTTGACCTGTTTTATTTCACAGTTTATTTATCCCATAAGAAAAGTTTCCTCAGCTGTCATTCAATAATAATATCCAGATTCTTTTATCTCAAAATCATATTATACATATAAGTTTGGTTGCAGGCAATGCATGAGCTCTGGGATTTTTAAAAAGCTAAATTGCAGTGAAAATGTACCTTCTCATGTAATCTGAAAATGTGCAGTTTCCTTCTTTTGTAAAATATCACGTTTTCTTTTTAATGATTCAGAAAAAACAGGGCAAAATAAAATCGTAAATGTACCTTCTTCTTCAGGACTGCAGAGCAATTCAACAATTTAATAAAACAGATCTTTTCCCCTATTTTACTTTTCACAAATGCAAGTGCCCATACTAATCAAACATACAGTATATGAACTATTGAAGAGCCAGAGTTTAAAAGAATTTTTCAAAGCACACAAAGATGTTGCAAATCAAGTTCAATCTCATTGCTTTTCCTACATCTAACAAGTAGTATGCCAAAATGTAAAACTACAACACTGCATTGGTTTTCTCTCCAATAAATCCACTTTGCATTTACACATACTGTGTATGTACTTATCTTAGCAGGATGAAGATTTTAGTGCTAATCCATGGTTGTGTTAAAATATGAAAATCTTTATTTATCCATTATAAAACAGAGTAAGCACTAAATCATGAATATGCCAAATAATACAGCAGATCTGATTGTACCAAATTTTAAATTTGCTAAAAATAAGTACATGAACAGTATTTCAAATCAAATTCTACAATTTAAGGGTTTGTTAAAGGTTTTTTTCTGTGTGATTTTAACAACCTTCTCCCAAACAACAAACATGCAAAACATGCCAACACAGCTCACTTTAACAAGAGGTATTTGAGAAACACTGATGCCTCCATATGGCAGCAAAGTCATTCTGGTACCAAAAGAAAGGTCTTGTCACAAGGAATACACATGTGATATATTAAATCTTGATCACTAAGCATTCAAAAGTTTAAAGTTTTTCATAAGTAGATCAACCTCCAAGGTTATGAGGTCGAGAATTTTGATACTAAAAAAAGTTCTTGTCACAAGGAATACACATGTGAAATATGAAAGCTCTAGCACTAACCATTAAAAACTTACGGCCATGGTTGAAGTTTTTTCAAAAGTAGAACAAACTCCAAGGTCATGAGGTCAAAATTTTTGGTATCAAAAGAAAGGTCTTGTGACAAGGAATACACATGTGAAATATGAAAGCCGTTCAAAAGTCATCATGGCCAAGGTTAGAGTTTCTGCAAACAAACAGACAGACGGACATACCAAAAACTATAGGCTCCTTCACTTTCTGATTATAGGGGCATAGAAAATCAGAACCTGGTGCTAAAGTTTCACACCACTGTAGATGTAGCTCCAGAAAAAGTTGAGGCGAAATTCTTTGAAGTTGTGATGTTTTGGGGCTTTAGTATGTTTGGACATAAGTGTAGTGGAAAGATATGTTGGAAATTTTTTTTATATTAGAATTTTGAGATGGAAAAGCGAGAATACAGCAATGTACGACCTCAACCTTGTGCAGAAAAACTGCATGGTAAATCGAATGTTTTTATAAGGTGTGAATCTGTAGCGCTCTGTTCTGTCCCAATATTTTCCCAGAGACTTATTGTTCTGCTGGTCTTGTACATAATGAAATACTTCTTATATTCTGACTGACATGGTAACATGTTATTACAATACTTTGATTACTAAAGCTTCATCTGACCGTGAAATGGCAACCTGCATTGTCAATTTTAGTAATTCTCATTGTAGAAATCAACCCAAGGACGACTGACGAACCACTTCCTCTCTAATTCATATTTTGCAAAATTCTTTGACACAGAATAGAGCATATCTTTAAAGAAACAATAGTACCAGAAACGGTACATAATACGCATGTCACAAGTTTATGTACGGTGTTTTTATCAAGCCATAACTAGTAGAACTTTTCTGAAGGTACATGTAGTATCAGCCAGCATCAAGCTGCAACATAATTTATTTTGCATCATTTGAATAAAAGGTCCTAGCATAAAAAACTGTAACAAAAGGTAAACAGACATACTAAGAGTTATATGTGTAAAATATTTTCCCAGTAAATGAGGAGTTAAATGTGCAAACCATGTACTCACTTTGTAATGCAATGCACTTCCTCAAAACTGACTAAGTTCAACAACCTGTAATTTTTCAAAAATCTTTGCCATATGCACATCATCAATACCCATACAACCACTCTGTAAAATAAGGTCCTTACTTGAAACTGTGGAAGGAGTTAGACTTACAAATCATGTACTCTCTATGTAAAATATTTCATCCAAATTTGAAGAAATTGAAAGCCCTTCCAACATGCACATCTTCAATACCCATACAAACAGTCGGTAAAGTCAGAAGATCCTATTTTGAAACTGCAGGAGAAATCAAGTTCTTTCCTAATAAAACATTAAATTTCAAATAAGGGGCAAAACTCCTGCATGAGAGGTTGAAATGATCAAAATTGCAACACCATCCACATGATACACTCGTTAGATGTTTTACTCATTATAAACAGACGAGTGTGCATGACACCAATTCATGTCAACCTTGGTGCAACAATTGATTTGTCAAGATATCTCTTGAATTGTTAACTGCAGAAATGATAATTCAAAACATACTTCATTTTCTTACATGTACATGTATTTAGATAATTCCTTTCACATGGTATGAATTACTTAACAATATTGGGTTGAACAAAGAAGTGCTCCATAACTAAAAGAGGGACAAATCGTTTCCAAAATCTTTTTACATTATACTCATTAACTACTATTTAATTGACATCTTATCAAAATGATATATGCATGTCCAACTGAACTCCTTGAAGCATTATGGCTTAGATCATTACTCCCATGGGACAAATGAAATTCTTGAAGCATTATGGCTTAGATCATTACTCCCATGGGACAAATGAAATTCTTGAAGCATTATGGCTTAGATCATTAATCCCATGGGACAAATGAAATTCTTGTATCTTTGCATTTTAACAGTACATAATGCATACTTATGTCATTATTGTTGGAAACAAAATAAATATGTATATTAATTGTTATATAGCTATATTTTATGAAAAAATAAGCATTTCTTTGTACAATAGTTTTTTGGGTTGTTTTTTTTAAAAACAAGGTTACTGCATTACTCTCTTATATTTGTAGGGATTACTTCCAATAAATAATAGCTGCTCCCCCCCCCCCCCCCCCCCCCCCCCCCCCCCCCCAAATCTATGACCTGATTTTATGTTGCAATTTGTATTTCTAATTGAAAAAGTTTGTTGATTCTAGAACTCAAATCTACATGAGCCCTAGAAGGGTTATCTCATTTATGGCCATATCATCTTAATTAAAGGTCACAGGGGCCCTAATGTAGGGTGCAACACACCTTCAACCTGAGATGCATTTACTGACCACGTTTGATTATTCTAAGCCAAAAAATTGTCTAGTAGTAAACCATATTTGGCTATATCATCTTCATCGAAGGTCACAATGACCTAAAATTAAAGTGTGTGTAACAGTGACACGCCTTCTACCTAAGATGCATCATCTGACAAAGTTTTATGATTTTAGGACTCGCAGTATTTAAGTTATGAGCTGGACATGAAAAAGCTAAAACAAGACAGACGGACATGAATGCCATACCATAATCTGTTCCGTCTTAGACGGGCATATTAACACATCAGACACACACACAAACACACACAGTGTGTGCCAAAAACTTTTTCCAATACTAGCCCAAAACTAAACAATACAGGCTAGTGATGGCAAAAATTTACTAGCCCAAATTGCTCTTTACCAGCCTCTGAAAATGTGGTAAATAAAATCACATTTTATGTCAAGTCATTTAGATTTATAAATGCTCATATTTCTACTTCATCACCTTGTTCTTTACATCATGGGTGAGCCCTGGCATTCTATTTCTGTTTGAATTCCCGCATACGTTTTAATTCATTGTTTCGACAGCAGATGAAGATTTCTTTGCTTCAAATTTCTTTTTTACCCAGGTCGCATTGGTTAATTTAACTCATTTAAACACTGCGGCCAGAAATAACAATTAAATATAAATAACAGAATCAAACATGGAGGGAGATCAACCAGAATAAAATAATCAAGGAATTCGTAAATACAGTCAAATATCTGTATCTCAAATATGTGTTCTCTCGAAAACCCCGATCTACGGTCCTGGCTGTATTCCCTATATAAATGATTTAAAAAAACTCCTGATATCTCAAACATGTTTATCTCGAATACCCTGCTTATGTCAATGTGTCTTCAAGGCATCAAGTCATAACTTCACCTTGTTTATCTCGAAGTGCAGTAAATTTTCCGGTCTGCTAAACATACCTGACTTCATTACTTCACACATTCTCGCCGGAGACTATTCATACCAGTGATTGTTAAGTAACCTCTACCATATGTGAGGTTTCCATGTCGTGGTAAATGGTATGACAGCTTGGGTATTTAGCGCAGTCTTTGAACATAAAATGAGTAAATTCATGGCCAACTATACATAATCCCACCCAATATCATGAACAGTGTTTTAAATAATTTTCAAAGTGCACTTGAAGTTTATAATCATGAAAATGACAATGTATTAAATAATTTGCAATGCTTTATCATTACCACAGAAAGTTTAGAGTGAACTAAAATTAAACAATTATGATGACAGTTGCATAAAAAAGGAGGCACAAAAAATGTTCATCAATTAACATGTCTCAACACATTAAAGGCAAGCTTTCAACCCCTGGCACGAAACAAAGCTTCAAGCGATTACCAATGTAATGAGAAGAGACAATACATTGTACAATATTTAAAACAATGTTGAATACTGCACAATTTTGTAATGTTATATAATTTTCTTTTTAAATTTTAACGTGATGTTATTTAACTACAACACAATTTCTACTTTCCATTCAAGCTTGGGTCAATAATGTAAGCACAAGATCTTCGCAGTTGTTGTATTTTAGATACAAACTATATACAATGGAATATAATGTTTTATGGGGGGGGGAATGGAAATGTTTTTCTTTGAATTATTACAATAACTTCATGAATTTAAAGGGATAATTTTTTTTTCTTATTTTTTTTTTTTACAGAAAACCGCATTATTATTATTTATAGGGCAAGTGTTGCGCATCAAATGAACATATAGAAACATAGAGGAAGTCACTTAAACGAAATTAGAAGACAATTCGGATATCTCAAACCCCTGGATATCTCTTAAGTTTTATCAAAGACCCTCGGACTTTGAGATACAGATAATTTACTGTACATCTGATCAGCATCAACAAATAATTTAAAATTTATATTTCCATTAATTGTAAATAAAATATTTTCAACAGTAATAAGAGTTGAAATTCTACTAGTCTACTGTTGACTTATATTTTACTAACCCAACCAAAATTTACAAGTGTTTGGTCATTGGGCTAGTCCTTTTGGCACACACTTTGTGTATTATATTTATACACACACACACACAAACATACTGAGGAATCATTATATTTGGAGGTGGATTAATTATCGAGGTGTAAATTTTCGATTCAATAATTATAAACCATATGAACGAAATTGCAAGATTGTAAAATTTTGGCAATCCACAAAAACTGGCCCCTGTGAAGATAAATGATTCCACAGCAAACTTTGTATATTCCCATACAGGTAACAAACTTTGTATATTCCCGTACAGGTAACATATGGAAGATGACAGACATTCCAATCAGAACTTTTGTCTTCAAAAGTAATGGGAAAGCTGATGTTTAGCTCTGAGATTGAACTTACTATTTTCTATAATCACTAGGCCTGCAATATAGAAAGCATACCATCACACAACATACAAACATTCCACAACAATATTATTTACATATCAAACACGTGTAGAAAAAATTCATCTAGTTAAAGCAAAAGCACAGATACCACAGAGGTTCCAAATTTCATGTTCTTTTATATAGAATACTTAGATAAGACCTCACACTCAACAACTTACCATTTGGAGAGATAAAACTCGTACAACTTGACTGGACACCTGAGAGGATTGTCTATATTCTCTGCTTGTTCATAGATAGGCAGTTCTTCTTTCTTCTTGACTTTCTGAGTATCATCTAAAATCAAACACTTGGAATTTTATTTCACTACATTTGAAAAAAATAATAATTTAAGAATAAATGTTTAGGTTGTTTGTATTATGGAGGTATATAAACAATCAAAGCAAAGGGTTTTATGTATTATTGGCAGAGCTGATTATGAAGAAATTATCCAATGCATCCATTGTTCCCAATACTAATAACAAACTAGCCACTAGTCCTCATTTTTATGGTTTGGGGTGTCATTGAATAGAGAGTTTCATAGCTTACATTGAGAAATACAATATGTTAAACAGCAAGTTCAACACAAACTTTCTTATGTACAATATACAATTCATATCTTCTTAACTTTATTATGTACAATATACAATTCATATCTTCTTAACTTTATTATGTGCAATATACAATTCAGTTTGCAATTTTTGATGGAATGAAACTGTAGTTAAATCATTGAATGGTAAGTAGACTAGGTGTGTCAGCGCCACATGAATGCCCCCCCCCCCCCCCCCCCCGTTACGCACATCAAGGGAATGTAGTTTTCTGATTCCAATATTCTTTATGATTCCAATCGGGCTTGGTTCAAATTTGAAAAATCATAATATTTCTGAATTTTGACCATTTCATACTTGAGAGCTTGTATCACTCTTTTGATAGTGAAATCACACTTCATAGGAGGTGTTTTAACGAGCCATTAAATAAAAATTTAGTGTAATGAGCTAACATAATACAAAAGAAGTCTGGAATTAACAGTGAATGATCTACAAAATCCAATAACTTTTGTTTAAATAGTTCGAACAACACAAAACTCGAACTTGATCCATAAGTCATCACTATATAGAGACATACCAAACAACAGTCCAGAAAACCGTAAATTACAAATTTTCAAAGTTTGATGGATTAACTTTCGTAAAATATGACATGAAACACATACTTGGTCGGTAACTCATCAATATGTAGAGACATTCTAAAACTCAGATCATTATCTACAAGAGTAAAATAAGTCAAGAAAACTTTGACGGAATAACAGAGGGATGGACGGTAAGTGGTAACGCTATGTCCCAAGCCATTTCATGGTGGGGGTATAAAAAATAGGCTCTTCAAGTTTCATGAACCTTATATCTGATCGAAATACAGAGGAGTGAAATGACTCCTGTATTCAGCAATAATACACATAGTTCAGCAACTATATTGTAGGTTAATGTAGGTTAAGAGAGTACTGTAACCGGTACATATTACACCCATGAGATGGTTATATAGAGTGTTTATTTTGTGACCTTGATTGGTAAACATGACAAAAATGCCAGGAGTTGTAGAACTATCAGCCATATACTGTGTTTATAACATATGATTAAAGGAAGGTCACAAATATATTACATGGTCTTTTAAATTTACATATCTATTCAGGATAGCTAATTCGATATATGGGTTAACCTAAAAATCTGTGGATCTTTGGTTTCAATCTTGCAGAATTTTAAATTTTTAATGTAACAATGAAAAGCACTTTTGCAAGAGTTTACGCAAAATCTATTACAACATCTGCTCAATATTATATGAATGTGATACTTTCAATTATTCTGAATTTCTTGGGTTCTCGTGCCTTTTTAAACCTCCCTAAACAAGACATCCAGATGATGAGAAGCAAAATCCTTGCACTGGGCGCATCTTCAAGCTGTTTACAAAGGCTCTAGCTTTAAAACTGTGAGAAGAGTTAAAAGGATAAACCATGCACTCACTTTATAATATTTCTCAAAACTGACTAAGTTTCACAACCCGTAACTCAAAAATTGAAGAAAATTGAAATCCTTGCCACATTGCACATCTTTAATACCCATACAAACACTCAAGAAGAGGGTCCTCACTTGAAAATTGAGGGAGGATTTACCCAGACAAATTATATACCCTCAATACATGTATACTAATAATTTTTCAAATAAAGGGGCAAAACTCTTGCACGAGAGGTCATAATGGATCAAAATTGCAACATGATCTAGAGTGAACCAAAGAGAAGTGTCAGCTTCATATGTGACAGAGAAATGAAAATAAAAACAGAAAACTCCAAATAGACAGATGGACATACATTGTAGATATCACTGTACCATAATACAGTGATTATGTGCCTGTCTTAAGACAGGCACATAAAAAGGGCTAAATCCTTCTCAAACCCTAACAATATGCAAAGTACATTCAGGTCAGAATCAAGCAGTACACAAACTATTTATTACTGTAACAAGAATTCCTCACTCACTAGAAGTTTTAAGTGGTGTGGGACAGTAGTATCGGAGGAATACACTCCGTCCAGAAGAGTTGCCCTTCCCAGGCAGTGATTTCTTCCAGTGCTTCATTATATGTGTGAAGGAGAGTTTCAGGTGGTCCTCAGCTGAGTGAAGCATGAAGTATTTCGTGTTGAAGTAGACAAGTGTGTTCAGTAAAACATGTGGGGAGTGGGCACCTAGCTGTTTGGATTCCCAAAGGTGCTCCTCTTCAATTCGACAGACCAGCTGACCTGTAAATGAAATTAACAATGTTATCTCATACTTCTACCCTTGCATTATATCTAACGTCCAACTGTGAGAGTAAATTCACCAACATTAGAATGCTAGTATCAAAATGTACTTGAAATCTTTAAATGAACTCAATCACAACACACATAAAAAATTGTAAACGAAGGTTTCAGTTTATCCTCAAGCACCTCTCCATAAAACAAGAGGCCCATGGGCCACATCGCTCACCTGAGTCACCTTGGTCCATATCAGATTTTCCATATCTATTTGCATGTAAAACCGTAGTCCCTATTATCGCCCCAAACCTACCCCCGGAGGCCATGGTTTTTGCAAACCTGAATCTACACTATGTCAGAAAGCTTTCATGTAAATGTGAACTTCTTTGGCCTAATGGTTCTTGAGAAGAAGATTTTCAAAGATTTTCCCTATATATTTGTATGTAAAACTTTGATCCCCTATTGTGGCCCCATCCTACCTCAGGGGGGCATGGTTTTAACAAACCTGAATCTGCACTATATCAGAAAGCTTTCATATAAATCTCAGCTTTTCTGGCTTAGTGGTTCTGGGAAGAAGATTTTTAAAGATTTTTCCTATATATTTGTATGTAAAACTTTGACCCCCTATTGTGGCCCCATCCGACCCCCGGGGGCCATGATTTTAACAAACTTGAATCTGCACTATATCAACAACAAAAAAACAACAAAAAACAAAAACAAAAAAAACTTTGACCCCCTATTGTGGCCCCATCCGACCCCCGGGGGCCATGATTTTAACAATTTAGAATCTGTACTATATCAGGAAGCTTTCATATAAATCTCAGCTTTTCTGGCTCAGTGGTTCTTGAGAAGAAGATTTTTAAAGATTTTCCCTATATATTTGTATGTAAAACTTTGATCCCCTATTGTGGCCCCATCCGACACCCGGGGGCCATGATTTTAACAATTTAGAATCTGCATTATATAAGGAAGCTTTCATATAAATCTCAGCTTTTCTGGCTTAGTGGTTCTTGAGAAGAAGATTTTTAAAGATTTTCCCTATATATTTGTATGTAATACTTTGATCCCCTATTGTGGCCCCATCCTACCCCCGGGGGCCATGATTTTAACAATTTAGAATCTGCATTATATAAGGAAGCTTTCATATAAATCTCAGCTTTTCTGGCTCAGTGGTTCTTGAGAAGAAGATTTTTAAAGATTTTCCCTATATATTTGTATGTAAAACTTTGATCCCCTATTGTGGCCCTATCCTACCCCCGGGGGCCATGATTTTAACAATTTAGAATCTGCATTATATAAGGAAGCTTTCATATAAATCTCAGCTTTTCTGGCCCAGTGGTTCTTGAGAAGAAGATTTTTTAATGACCCTACCCTATTTTTACCTTTTCTTGATTATCTCCCCTTGGAAGGTGGCCTGGCCCTTTATTTTAACAATTTAGAATTCCCTTTACCTAAGGATGTTTTGTGCCAACTTTGGTTGAAATTGGCCTAGTGGTTGTTGAGAAGAAGTTGAAAATGTGAAAAGTTTACAGACGGACGGACGCCGGAATACGGGTGATCAGAAAAGCTCACTTGAGCTTTCAGCTCAGGTGAGCTAAAAACAGAAAACAAGGTGAAATAACCCCCCAACATTTTTCCAATTCATAGGAAGTTTAGATTCCATCTCACCTGCAGCATTAACCTTGGGCTGGTAATGAATAAGCAGCTCATTTAAACACTCCGTAAACTTTTCGTAATACATGTCTGTGAAGATATTGTCAATTCTGCCATTCTCAAACAAATACTGCTGAATTCCTAAAGTGAGATCAGAAATATAATTATCCCCACTATGTCAATGATATTGGTTGATTCTCAGTTGAAAACTAATCATAAGTTCATCAAAGCAGAATCTTATCCTTTATGCAATTTCAAAATCCAACCTTTACATGAATTTCAAGGCATCTAAGCATGACATTTACCTAGACATAGGTAGAATATACTGTCTGGTGCATACTCCTCCCCATTAGGTTTTCTAACCTCTTTTACAAACAAACACAGAGAGTAATTCAGTTCATCAGCAGTACAACCCATCATGTCCGTTTTAAACATCTTAAGCTTCCCTGAGCCCTGCTTGGATACCTTCTCCAATTGGGCATTTTTCTGCACCACCCAGTGTTTCCAAGCGTTAACACCGTAAGTGAATTTAAGATACATGTTGGCATCCGGTGCCGGCTCCTGCACCTCTGGTTCTGGTTGTTCAGTCACCGAATCTTCCATGGGCGTTTCCGTTTGGTGGTTGACCTTTTGGCGTTTGTTTCTTCGTTTGTTCCCACCTCCCCTTGAGGACCGTTTTGTGGAGGCTCGTCCTGACCTAGTTTCCCTTGGGATGTAAAGCTCTTCTTCTTCCTCCTCTTGAGATTGTTCAGGGGCTGGTTTTGGAGGAGGTGGTGGAGGCTCTGTACATTATATATAAAATGAAGGGCATTTACATGCAATTTGAAACACAAAATCTATTTCATCTTATTTATTACATCTAAAATTCAAATTTGACAAGAATTCAAATAATTCTGTTATACAGCTGTACATGATTCAAATCATATGTTCAGACAGTACCTTATCAACAGCATATGATTCTGTATGAGTACTTATGGTATTCAATGTACAGTATAACAAAAGGATAATTTTGAATGATTTCAATCAAGATAAAAGTAAAGTAGATTAAATACACATGACTGGTAAATGATTGGAAGCTGATCTTTCAGCACTTTTTGGAAAAGTTATCTGCCCTTGAAAAAAAAGAAAAATCTAATTTTCTAAATATATCTGCAGTAAATCATTAATTTTATTTCATATATTTTTCCAAAGAGAAAGTTTGTGTAACTTTTTACTAAAAGATTTGTTTGACAATACAATTTCTTTAAAATATACATGTATCTTTATAAAAGTGAAATAAATCCAGCAGTCACCAAAATTTTGTATATTCCTATGGTGGATTATTTTTGTCTAATAAATCCCTCAAAATAATACCAGGATTAAAAACACAATCCATTTATATGATTGTTATACCTTAAATATCTTAAAGTGTCATTAAAATCTTGTGAAATCAGAGATATTAGTGCTTCTATATTCCTACAAGAATGGATAAAGATTTTCATATTTGAGTGCAAATCATAAATTATATGAAGCACTTTGCTACAGCACTAAAACATGAATCCTGCTAACATAAGCACACATACAGTAATTATCTGCATGATAGAGTTTGACCACACCTGTATTAACTGGGACCGGCTCAATAGAATTCTCCAGATCCATGACTGGTTCAGACATTTCTGATGCCATTCTTAGTGCCATCTGAAGCATATCCTCTCCCAGTTCCCCATTACTCTCTGCTGGGGTCCCATTGACATTTGTTTCAGGTCAGGCACAGTAGATTTGGGAGTTGGAGTTGGCGATTTGCAGCTAGGCTTTTCTGAAGTATAACATTTTTTATGAACAACACATTATACAATAAAATAGACCCTTGTTATTTCTAGCAATAGCATACATGTTGTTTCAGTATCTAGGCAGAAAAAACTGTCACAACAGGACTAATCTCCCCATATGGGACATTGGATGGAGGGAAATAGTGAATAAATGGTTTTTAAGATATACTCTGAACAATGACAAAATGACAACATACATGTAACCCAAAATGGAAAAAATATCCATAACCAGTCTATGCGAAAGACATCGGACCGTCTGACTTGACCGATGTGCAGTGCCTAAGGTCCGACGCATCATTTTTTACACCAGACCGGTATGTCCAATGTCTTAGTGTCCGGTTTTGAGCTTTACTATTTTGACGAGGAGTCATTGAAATGTTTGTCATAAGTAAAAAATATCACACAAATCCAAATGCATAAATGAATATGATTAAAACCGCATGGACCGTCTAAAGTATTCTGCGGGAGGGATCCCTGGTACATATATAGTATTACTAGCATAATAAATAAGATTTCCTTGGTTTTGCATTTTCACATGTTTCACTTTTTTATATTAGGTTTTTCGGTCTGACAAAAGTTGGTTCGGTCCGGTGTGTTCATTGATTACACAGGACCGAATGTCCTGTGTGGTCCAAAAAACTTTCGCATAGACTGCATAACTTCCTCAAATCTTTAAAAAATCTCCATCAAAATAGCAGGTGCACAACTTTATTCTTCACATACAATACAGAGTTTTAATGAAATCTGCTCATCTGTGTAAAAGAAATATTGTACTCTGGACAAATTATGTCTATGGGCAGACAGATGAACAAAATGATTCCAATATACCACTCTAAACTTTGTTTGCAGGGCGTATAAAAACATGATGTAGTTGTGAAAGACTATGCCCCTGAACATTTGGAAAATTTGATCTTGACCTTGATGAATGGCCCTGACCTTTGAATTCATTAATTCTCTATTTCAGAAAATTCAAAAGTCCTGACCATGGTTTAAGTTGGGGACAAAAGGACAGACCAAAAATAATTTCCTTCATCTTGGTAGATTGGGGGGGGGGGGGGGGGGGGATAAATCACCTATACTAGCTGAACTCTGCATTCTCAACTACTACTCTACTGAACTATAGGATATGTGTATGAAATAGTCACTGTGGTGTCAGAAATTTAAACATTTGCTTACTGTAGCAAAAAATTGTAAATTTAAAGAAAAATCATCAAGAAAAAAAATTCTGTGTAGGATTTGAATGATCCACATATTTTCAGCTTAATGCTTTAATCCACTGACCTAACAAAATAGGTGATGCAATTCAAAAGGAAAAAGAATTATTTTTTGTTTCAATTTTGCCAAAATACATCCACAACAGTACAAAGCATCGATCTCATACATTATGCATGTATCAGATCAGCAATGAACTTTTCTAAGTGGATGTTTTTGCATCTAGCTGTGATGTACTTACTTTTCGGTTCTGGTTCAGTCTCTTTCTCTGATTCAGACTGTGATGTACTTACTTTTCGGTTCTGGTTCAGTCTCTTACTCTGATTCAGACTGTGATGTACTTACTTTTCGGTTCTGGTTCAGTCTCTTTCTCTGATTCAGAGTCAGATTCATTGTCTCCTCCAGCAACAGCTTCAGCCATCATCAGCAGCTCTGCTTCCAGTGGGTCACTAGGGATTTTCTCCCGGATTTCCTAAACGTATTATTCCATAATTAGCAGAAATATCACGAGACACCAGTCATACTTCCCCTACATGTACAAGGAATTCTATGCTCTTGAGATTAAAGGTCAGACAGTATACCGTTTTCAGTCTGTCTCTATCCATCTATCTTTTTAATCATAACTTCAGCCCTGGTCTTTACTTTTGGACTATACAAAATAAAGACATCAAACTAGTTTTTAATCTCATTAATTTCCATCACTAACTGTACCTTGATATGTTTCAGAATTCCTTCAGCAGACTTTTTTGTGGTTGGGATAAAACTTGGCACCGGTATTGGAACAGGAAGTGGAAATGGGACAGGCGTTGGCTGTGCATACATTGTCATGGGAACCGGAACATAGAATGGTATTGGTATAGGGATGATCACCTTCTTTGGCTCTGATTTTTCTGGAATGATAAAATATCTTTGAACTATTATTAAAGTACACTTACCACTGATGAAAATATGTGACATTATATACTGTCACTTATTAGATGAAAGGGAAGACAGAGAGGCAGATGGACTGACACTCATTAGATGAAAGTGATGACAGACAAACAGAGAGGCAGATGGACTGACACTCATTAGATGAAAGTGATGACAGGCAAACAGAGAGGCAGATGGACAGACACTCATTAGATGAAAGTGATGACAGACAAACAGAGAAGCAGATGGACTAGCACTCATAATCTTTACATGTCTTTCTTTCATAAACACCTACTTTTCTGAAAACTTCAAGAAAATGTGTCACATTGAATATTAAATTTGGATTGAAGGTCTGCTGTGACCAAGTCATCTAACCTTTGACCCCATGATAATTTATGTGTCTTTCTTTCAATCACAAAATATGGCAGGTCTAAGTTGAAATCTATTAAAGATGCTGAATCACAGCAAAAGTAATGACATTTTCAATCTGTTCCTGACATTTTTTTCACTAAGTGTAAAGATTAATATTCTTGAAACTTGAGATTGTTTTTATGAAAAACAAATGCCTCCCCTGCTCCCCAAATCAGAAGTGCTCCCAATGAAACCCCCTCCACTTAATGTACTGCATGGTATGGAGTAGAAAGCATGAGCACGGATATAGACATTATTAACTACAATAAGCCATATAGGAGAAGTGTTCACAAACTATTTTACACCCTCTACCCCTCAAATCCACTTTAACTTTTAAGGATTACAGATTCGCTATAACTTTTAAGGATTACATTTGGATCCTCCTGTCCCTACAATATGTACATCTGCAAATGGCATTGAAGCATTGCATTAAGATTCAAGTTTATCGGAAAAGCCATATGGGAGGAGAAGTGTTCACAAGCTGTTTTAACATCCTCCACCCCTCTTAGATCCACTATAACTTTTAGGAAAATAATTGGATCCTCTGGTCCCGAAAATGTGCATATCTACAAATGGCAATGAAACATTGTACAAAGTTTCGAATCTATCCGATATTATTAAACCCATATAGGAGGAGAAACATTCACAAGATTTTGTGACAGATGGACGGATGGACAAAAAGTACAAAAACAATGTGTCTCTCCCTGGAAGAGGGGAGACATAATTATACAGTACCTGTCTGTGTCCCCATGGTTTGTGTGTGGGGTTTACAGGAGGTAGCCTTGGTCTGAAGAAATGGTTTGCACATCAAAGATTTGTTCTTCATGTTTTTAGGCCAAGGAGGCTGGATGACTATTTGTTGTTGAACCTGAATCTGAGTTGTCTGAAAGGTCACAAAGAAATCTCAATACAATACAGATATGACATTTTTTTCAAAATCATGTAACAAGGTACCATAAATATATCTGGGTTTTAACGGGGTTTTTTAAAGGTAAATTTTGACTTTGTCTGACTATGACTGCACTCCTACCAGAATTGTTTTTGTCACACAACTCACAACAAATTATTCTAAATGCATTAAGCCTAGTTTACAATTGCCATGGTGCTCATGCGATTAATTTGAGTACGATTTTTGTGTGATTATCAGGGCATAGTAAGTGGCTACAGGTTTGGGCATTTACGTTTACATTACATATGGACATCATACCATTTCTTTATTGCACGGACTCTTATGTAGAGGTCGGGCCAGCTGTGAAATACAATTTTAACAAGATTGCTATGTGTAGCCATATGTACCCTGCCGCCGCAAAAAAAGTTGAAGCACATGAGTCCAATAACTCCTGAAAAATTTGTAGAATCAAAATTGCAGTGGAATATGATCAACTACATATGGTGACTAACAATCCAACAAAATGTGAACAAAATCAGTCAAGCAGTTTCTGAGGAGTTGCATCCACAAAGTGTTTCTATATTGTAGCATGTACAAATTCAATAAAGTCCCATAACTCCTGTAAAAATTGTCGAATCAAAATGGTGGCGTGACATGATCAACTACTAACAATACTACAAAATATGAACAAAATCTGTTGAGCAGTTTCGTAGGAGTTGCGTCCACAAAGTTAAATGCGACGGACGGATTGACGCATGCACACATGGACGCAAGTATTTCTTTGTCCCTGTCATTATTAAAAATGTAGACAAGTGAAATAGAAATGTCAAAATCTTTTTCCATCGCTTTGGTGAATACGAAATTGGTATGTTGAAAATAAATGTCTATTTCACCACAGCTACGTTTATCCTATATGGAAGAGCGTTGATTTTCTTTTGATTTCCCTACCAAAGAAGCTGGATTACACCAAAGAAAATATCTATTAAAATTGTAGCCCTCAACAAGAAAAGTCATTATGTTTAAAATTTGGGAGGGTTCCATGATTGCTGCTACCTTTTACCTGTAGAATGTGTACATGAGGAAAACATTTTTCCTGTGTGTGCAGAATTTGTACTTATAAGGAAAACAATCAAATTTCGAAAACTTGGCCATTCCTGACCAATGATAAAGAATGTTACATATATATAAAATTGTTACCTTTGTTTGAGTTTGATTGGATGCTGGAGCACTGCTCACTGATTTCAGACCACTCTGTTGATTTCCTAGGAGAAAAAAAAATTTATCTTGTGCAAACAGTAAGCCACAAATCTCTAATTTGTTGCCAGTCCTATATGCATGTACATTACATCACAGACATGAAACTGAAGTCCCATTCTGTTGATCTACTACAGGATTATTTTAAAGTTTCTTTTCTACTGTGGATTCAATAGAAGTGTCTAATCCAATTCATTCCTAGAAGATAGGACTCATTACAATATACAGTAGTCATTGAAATTCAAATTCAAAAATCATCTTATACAAAGCACTAAAATGACCAATGACACGAACCAGATTGTCAAATTTTCAGGACGACCTGTCCCTTCTCCAGGACAAGCGAAAAGAATTACATAAGGTGGCCAATATTAACAGAGAATAATAACAAAAACTACATATAAATACACCAAGCAAATGTATGTAATACATGTATGTAACACACAGTATTTTCTTCAAACAAAGGCATACCAAATATATTGTGTCTGTCATGGTTTTTGTTTAACATTATTGTTCACTTTCAGGTTGGGGTTACACCAATGTTTCTATTCTGACAGAATTGGAAAAAATATGGAAAAAATATATGATTTGGACTTGTTATCTAGACATGTGTATCGATCTGTATATCGTTAAATACATTTTCATTATATATCAATGGATCATCCCAACCCTATCCTATGTTTGAGATCATTGTTTACCTTTTGGAGCTAAAGACACAACATTAGAGATAACTGGATTGGTTCCTTGGACTGCTCTCTGGGATAGCTGTTTTGATGCTGGTGGCTGCTTAGAAGGTGGGGCTAAAATTATACAAAGTCAGTTAAACATTTCTTATTAGGACGCATCATATGCAACAACCCTGTTATATTCATAAGCAACAAATTCACTACATTGTATACAGGTATACTCATATTTGAAAAAGCCTGTGTCAGTTCTTTCCTATTCTAAACATTATATTCATTAAATCATTTTGATCTTACCTCTAACAGGGTTACCTCTGGCCGTGTTCCGTGTGACAGGTGCATTTATGTTCCTTGTGACATTTGTGGAATTCAGTTGTGGCGGAGGTGCTGGTTTTTGCGATTTTGGTGGCTGTTGTTGCTGATTAGTGGTAGTAGCTGCCTGTTTATTGCCTGCTGCAGCAAACTGCGACTGGAAGGCCATCACGCACTGGTAGGAACAAAAGTTTCGGACAGAGGCATCACTCATAGTCAAGTGATACTGGGCAGGAACGAACTTCCGACAATGGTCGCAAACCACCGCCTGGTTAGAAGTTGCCTGAAGGTTGACACGGTACAGAGACAAACAGTTCAGGGAACAGAACAACTGATACTTGTTATTGGCATCAACTCGTTCAATCATATCAAAGTTACCCTTCTTAGAATTGCACCAAGCACAAGCAACAACTTTCTTCTTGTCGGATTTGAACTTGTTGACACACACGTAGCTGCAGAATCGTTTTTGCTGCCCTTCAAACTGGATAAACTGTGGAGCTCCATCACTGTAGCTGTACGTACCACAATTATCACACGAGTTCATTGTCAATTTGTTGGCATACTGGAAAGCTGAGAAACACGGATCACTACACAGTCGGTGAACTTTACCTTCTAAGCGAATTTCATGCTTCACAGTGGATGTTTTTTTACACACAGAACATGGGAATTCTCCCTTTGGTAAAACTTTAGACTTCTGCGCTTTCTCAACCCCTACTATTTCTACATCACAATTAGTTTTGTCTTCATACTTTTGTAAACATAATTGACTGCAGAAGTCTTTGAATGTTCCCTCTTTTCCTACAGGTGCAACGAAAGCATCTGAAGATTTAGAAATGTCTTTTTGACAGCATTCACACAACTTCTGTCTCTTCTTAAATTCTACATAACAGTTGTTAGAACAGAACTGTTTAACTTCATTAGCGAACTTCAGACAGAACTTTCCTTTGGCAACAGCTGTTACCATGTTTCCACAGTTTGTACATGAGGCATTGAGAGATGCCTGAAATTTTCCCAGACAATCCTCACCACAGAAGTCCATTCCCTGCCAGTTGAGGAAAGGTTTTGAGGTTTTGATGTTCATGAGTTGACACACTGAGCAGGTTTTGAATTGCTCCTGGTTAATGTGGGAGTTTGTGGACGGAACGCTCTTTGGTTCCACACGGTTTTGAGGTGGTGCTGCATTTGTGCCTCTAAGAAACTGAGTGGGATTGGCCCGAAACTTTTGGAAACAAACATCATCACACAGATGTTTCACATCACCATTACGTACAATGTTATATTTACACTTCCCAACCTAAAGACAGAAAAGGTATACAATGATCCATTATATTTGTAGAATGATAAAGAAATAGATACTTCACGAAGCATGTTAGTACTTCATGAAAAGTATGCTGGTGTGAAACGTTGCAGTTCATACTCTCATGGATTTTCAAAAATGAAATTGATGACTTATATTTACATTCCACTTTCATTTCTATTGGAGTGGCCAACCTTTAAAATAGTCGTACTATATCAAGATTCATACCAGCATTGTTCACAACTGCAATACTTTCATTACAATTTGTGAAGATATCAAAGACAAAAACATGGAAATGAAACTATTACTAAATACACCATTGATTTCATTCCAAGTTGTTTACAGTGGAGCCTTGATAATCCTGAGTCTTTACCTTCAAGATGATTTTTTGTGGGAACCAATTTTTAACAAGTTAGTTTGCATCGTTAATGTGGAAATTCATGCTGTATTCCTGATCCGGACAATTGGTTAAAATGAATTGGAAATTGTATTATTAACCTTTTTGGAAAGGTCAGTTTCAAGATAATTTTAGCAAGGTGTATTTGTCCTGGTGTAATTTGTAAAAAAAAACAACAAAAAAAACAACACAACAACATAAGCCATCTGTCTGAAATGATTCCCCGTGTCCTGTCAAGTCTCCCTAACGATGTGTCCATTAAACACCACATGCCATTTGAAACACTGTATTGCCAATTTTTGTACATTACATCTGCAATGCATGTAGTATTGAATTGTAAACAAATCTGCAGCATATCATTTAATTGTCTTGGTCGCTACATTATTAACAAAATGAACATCATGCCCTACAAATATATTCTATGTTGTATCAGATTTACTTGACCACGAGTTAATATCGACTTGTTGAAATCAAAAGTTGGTAAAAATGAGAATTATTCCAGAATTGTTGCTAAACTGTGAAGTCTGTATTCATACTGTTGATTGAAGTGAAATACAGTATATTTGATATGTTTTAACTTAATCAGTTATTTTCATGCATAAAATATCATGCATGTACAGTATACATGTACATGTATGTGTTTGACTGATTCTTGTTACAATGCCATAGAACTTTGTTGTTTAGGGATTTTAAATTCTAGGAAGGAGCAAGAAAATTACTGTTTACAATGAGTATATAGCAATTCATGCTTTGTGAAGTGTGCCAGTATGAATATTTGCAATTCATACCCTCAAGAATTTTCAAAAATTAAATTTATTTCTCAACTACATATCAACGAAGTAAACATCCTGACAATCGAACATGTTATTCAGTTATCCGGACACTTTATTTATCCGGATTAACAAGATTTCACTGTAGCTGTTTTCAAGTAAAATCCATTTTCAAAATTTCATACTTTTATTTCCATAGCAATTATGTTATAGTCAATGCAGTGTTAATTTCATGATTCATTTGTGAAAGAAGCGAAATTTAAATGGTACCAAAAATAAACTTGTACAGCTATACAATAAAGTGAGCAAACAGTATTTTCCAATGTACAATTGTTTACAGTTAACTGAGTTTGATTTGTTGATTCCTTTGTGTGTCTACCTTCCTGCAGACTATGCAGGTGTGAGTCTCTGTGACTGTTTGTGTGCCTACCTTCCTGCAGACTATGCAGGTGTGAGTCTTTGTGACTGTTTGTGTGCCTACCTTCCTGCAGACTATGCAGGTGTGAGTCTTTGTGACTGTTTGTGTACTAACTTCCTGCAGACTATGCAGGTGTGAGTCTTTGTGACTGTTTGTGTGCCTACCTTCCTGCAGACTATGCAGGTGTGAGTCTTTGTGACTGTTTGGGTACTACCTTCCTGCAAACTATGCAGGTCTGAGTCTTTGTGTGCCTACCTTCCTGCAGACTATGCAGGTCTGAGTCTTTGTGACTGGTTTGGATGCAGTAGCAGCAGGAGATTTTTTCTCTGGTTTAACTTCTGGTTTTGAAGCAACAGGCTGTCTAAGTACCTCAGCCTGTAAACAAGTTAACAATGAGCAGATTATAATGAAAATCTTACCCAATGTGATCAAATATATAGCTTAATGAATTAAGGAGAGAAAAAATTCTAAAAAGGAACATCACTCTTTCTTTGATGAAAATGTAACATTCCATTCCTTTCGTAGTCCATACACTTTCTTGAAACCCATTCACATTTATGTTGTGATCACACCACACTTCTTTACCTTCTGCGACTCTTTCTTCTCCTTGTTCGCTGCCACTGTAATATCTGTACTACCACTGACTGACGCAATCTGCAAACCTAGCCCTCCACTCTCAGCCAATGGAGGAGCCTGCTTCTTAGCTACAGTGATATAAAATAAAAACATATATACATTCATAACAACATACACTGAAAGTTTACGCAACCTATTTCTTTAATGCTGTCTTTGTAGTTCATTGACAGAAATCTATTTCAGACAGATATCAATACATTGACCACCTTTCCTGCATTTCATTAATACTTATACATTAGGAGAATATTCTTACTAGCTGGACTGACTCCCACAATGGAAATATCATCAGAATCATCTGGATTTTCTTTTTTCTTTTCTTCCTTCTTTGACTCTATTTCAGATGAAGAGATACATTAAATACAAGTCTAAAAAACATGAGTATTTTTGAAAATAGGTAAAAACACCTTTTATCTCAGCAATATGCTGTGATTTTTATGGGGTCCTCTAGGACCAAAATCAGACCCCATTCTCAATGAGGAAACACTCAATGTTTTCCCCAAAGTGAAACTGCCCTAAAATTCAAACAAAAAAGTATCACAATATAAATTCATTTGCATCAAACTTCTTAACAAACTTTGATAATTTAGCTGAATCCATCCGGGTTATAATAGGTCCTAAGTAACCCCTTGCTTCTCGTAAGAGACGATTTAATGGGGCGGTCCTTCGGATGAGACCGCAAAAACCAAGGTCCCGTGTCACAGCAGGTGTGGCACAATAAAGATCCCTCCCTGCTCAATGGCCATAAGCGCCGAGCATAGGCCTAAATTTTGTAGACGCCCTTCACCGGAAGTGATGACATCTCCATATGAGTGAAATATTCTCGAGAGGGACATTAAACAATATTCTATCAATCATTGCAATGATTATATATATATATATATTCCCCATGCCACAATCAACAAGTACTGATAAATTAAATTGAACCAGTCAATTTAAAAGAGAAACTTCAATCAGATACTTTCCCAGGTTTATTGAAGGAATACACTATCATTTCAAAATATATTCTTAAAAATTTTTCTAACTACAAAAATACTGCATGGTCTCAAAACCTATCAGCTGTATACCTACCTTTGCTGTCATCTTTGTCATCAATCATGACGACGTCCTCAACAGGCGGTTCACTAGGTTTCTCCTGTTTATTTTCAGCAGTACTTTCAGTTAACTCCCCTGACACAGGATCAACAACAGAAGCAGAATTAGGATTCCCTGTTGACTTTTCTTCTGTCATGTTACTCTTCTCATCAGATTTAACAGATTCAGTAACCTCTGATTTTTCCACCTCTGCTTTGCTCTCTGTTGGTTCTACATCTGCTTCCATTCTAATGACTTCCTCTGCCTTGGTAGAATCTGATGTACTTTCTTGTTTCTCACTTTCGATCGCTGTGGAATTACCATCCTCAATTTTACCTGAACCCTCCAATCCACCAGTTGGTTCTGTAGAAATACTTTCTGTGTGTTTCAAGTCAGACGACACCTTCAATGGTTCTATAAGTTCCACGTCAGACGACACCTTCAATGGTTCTGTTAGTTCCACGTTAGATGACACCTTCAATGGTTCTGTTCGTTCCACATCAGACGACACATTCAATGGTTCTGTTAGTTCCACGTCAGACGACTCTTTCAATGGTTCTGTTAGTTCCACGTCAGACGACACATTCAATGGTTCTGTTATTTCAGAGCTGCTTACAACTTCGTCTTGTGCACACTCTCCTAATTTCTCCTCCACTATTTGCTGAGTGTCACCTTTATCTGCTCCCTCATCCTCTGTTTCCTTCTCCTTCAACAAGCTGTCCTCATCCACCTCCTCCATATCTTGACCAAAATTTCCTTCATCATCCTCTTTCAAAAGGCTCTCTTCATTTTCTGTTATTTCCATGCTTTCTTCGGTTTTTTCTGTAGCAGTTTCAGAGTTTGAGTTGGAAATTATTGCTTCATCAGAATGATCGGTCTCCATTGCCTCAATTGCATTTTCGTCTGTAATGTCACCATGTAACGTGCCCACCGAGGTTATGGTTAGTGATCCCACACCGCCATCCTGTGCATCAGATTCATCAACTTGTTCTGAAATGTTTGAATTCTGGAACTCCGACTCCACTGCTGTATCTTGCAACTCCTCCAAATCTGTACTGCCTAGATCGATGTTGACCGGAGACGAGGGATTACTGCTGCAACCTTTTTGTAAAATATCTCTCTCCGATGACTTTGAACTTTCTTCCACTGCATTACTTTCATTACACGTCTCAGAGGATACTTCTTGACTATTGTCAGGTTCTTCCCTCTGCTCTTTAGACTCATCCAATACTTCCTGCGCCTCACTCTGAGAATCTGATTCCACTTCCTGCAAGTTCTCCTGCATTTCTTTGGATATGTCATCTTCTGCTTTTTCTAGTTCAGCAGCTGAAAAAACCTCATTATTGACACCATTCAAATTGCCATCTTGGGTCTGCATATCCTTTTCAGTACCCTCATTCTGTTCCTCTTCTGTGAGCGGAGATAGTTCCTCCTCATTCGGTGGGGTTTCAGCATGTGATACAACATTAGTCACAATCAGGTTCATTTGAGGTGATGTGGGTTCTTCTGTTAAAAGCATCTTTTCATCTGTAAAGAGATTCATCAAATACTCTTTCAAATACTTTTGCAGGCAAATGTAACATGGCAAAACAAGTTCAAAGAAAATAACAAATCTAATCAGTCACTTCTAAATAACTATTATATAATAGATTCCAAGGGAATAAATCCTCTACTGTAATCCCTAAACTTAAGTACTAAATACACTTTTCAAAACATTTAACAAATACAGGTATAACCTACTTATAAAACATATGAATTATCTTCATTTCAGTTTGTCTCTTCTTTATTTTTCTACCAAGAACCGAGTTTCCCAGAATTATGGGAGACTGGAGTGTAACCTCACAATGGGGCAAAAATTTAAATTATATTTCTTTGTTGTTGGCGCCTGACCTGATAAAACTGGTGCAGTCCAAGAAATTGTATCCCAATATTTTTTTCCCAATGTATCAATCCAGAATTTTTTAATGTTTACATTTAATTAACATGCAATGTCAATTCAAATAATCCCTGTCTTTTAAGATTTGCAAGTTTTCATTCAAAGTTTTTCTATAACAGAATGAGCATTATGATAAACAAAAACATGGCAATTATGCTGAAACATATTAAAGCAATAGTTTATCTGCTCAAATGTGTTGCTTGATGGGGAAAGTATCATCCGTTTTGAACAGAATATACCAGTTTGATATAGATGTTACCTGATATGATGTTCCAGCTGACTTATCATGCTTAAATTCGACAAAACAGAACACACACGAGATAGGAAGTCAATAAAATTTGGATGCTAAATTCAATTCATATCATCTATTCAGGTCTGTTCTAGAATGATAAAATTGCATGTACAATTTTTGACATTTTACTTTTAAAAAGTATGCAACTTAAAATTACTTTCTTTAAATTTGAAGATCATGCACTACCTGGGTTAACATTCTCAATACACAAGGTGCATTTTAAAGTAATAATGCAGAATGATTCTGCCTCACAACAGATACTTAGAACCACAAATAGATTAAATACTTCCTAGTATGGCATTGCAGACCCACATTTGAATGCCAAAAAATAATTGGAAAAGATTTTCCTAGTAATGTTTAAATAAATGAAACTAAATATATATGTTCATTTCACATTTTATACATAACAGAAAACTTTTACCAGTGTTCGAAATTGGTTTAAAACTTGGTATAGACCAAGGGTCTATGCCAAAACAAGATGACATAGACCTCATTGAATTAGCATAGATAGCAACATTGAAAAAAAAATAAACACAAATTTAAAACATTGTTATTTACTTCTAATGTACTTAGAAAGCTTATTTTCTTTCCATTTCCATCACAATGTCATCCTTTCCTCGTAACGCAGGGTTTGACATTTACTTTTTTGAGCACTAAACCAGTCGGGCTACTTCAAATGATTTTTACTAGACCTGACTTTATATCCACTAGCCCTGACCAACTTTTCAGAAAACAACCCTGATAGTTTCTCCATATTTAGATACTTCATTTAAATGATAAACGTTACGTTTGAACCAAAACGTATTTCATTGTCTCAAAAATATCTTACGTCTCGTCATTCAATTTGATTTTCAAACACATTTTCTGTTTCTTTAAATTCTACCCGGCACGGAAATTCTTTAGTCCATTTAGTATAAAATGACCTCAACCCTTTTTTGTTTAATTTATATTTCATAAGCCCTGCTTTGTTTCTTCCTAACCTTTTTTCCCTTGAGGACGAGAAGTCGAATTTGAATATAGAGGCATTCCCGCAGATATGTCAACACCGATAAATAGCTGTTTACGACGTAATTTATTAACTTGGTAAACACTTAATCATAGTCAATTCAAATACTCTGTTTAACATTAACATCGAGTAGATGTCGTAAAACATCACTTCGACTTATTTATTAGAACTAAAAATAGAGATTATGCCATCACACGGTTCAAGATTGCTTGCAAACTCTTTACAGTTATTTCCTTTTAGTAAAAAATAACATCTCTTACGGTTTAATTTAAAGTAAAGTTTCTTGTTTATTTTTTCAACACGACCAGTCGGACTAGTAAATCCACATTTTACCTGACCAGACCTATCATTTAGTAGACTCGGTCGGTCGGACGTGCCTTAGTGTCAAACCCTGTAACGTTTATCAGACGTCGACTTTTGGGATAACTCTATTGCTTTAAACCTAGAAAATCGGCATAGACAATTTGGTCTATCCCAATTACAATTGGTATAAACCGGTGTCATTTGACATAGACTGTAAGTCTATCGGTCTATGGTTAATTTTGATTACTGTTTTACCCACAATTATTAAGCTGTGGTCCTGGGAGATAAAATGTGACCTCACTATTAAACAGAGTACATACCTTTATCTGGGGCAGTGGGCGATTTAGTGAACAGTGGATCCATGCCATCTAACACATCCTGTCCTTCACAGCCACTGGAGTCCACTCCATTTACTTCACCAACCACCTAACAAGTCAACATATGAAATATATAAAACACAAGATAATTCCAAACACAAATTGTAAAGTAGATTATTTTGTGTTTGCTTTATGACATAACTCAAATTTTCATGGATTCTATTCTAATCTGAAATGGTAACAAATGTCAATTAAAGCCGTCACGGTAGCTTTATCAGTCTAAATATCAGTGAATGCACCAGTATCCATCTAATCCCTGCTCTCAAGTATCAATATACTTTTAATTTCAGTAAAATTCTTAAAATTTTTATCAGTATTTGATATCATTCTTTTGCTATAACGTTAAAATACATTATAAAGTTTAATTTGCAGTTTAATGTGAACTATAGCTATTATTGAGCAAACAGCTGAACACATTGATTTACAACAACAACAACAACAACAACCCCCCCTCCTCCCTCAAAAATAATAGAAGTCATTCTGATCAAAAATTTAATCACTTATTGACATACTGAGTATCAAATTCTCAGTATATGGTCATGAAGCCTGATCAAATCTAAATTTACCAATTCATTAGAGCAGTCTTCCACTTTAACCGGTGGCCCGATGCCAGTAAAATCAGGATCGGGCTTCTAAAAATATTTAACACAGGAGTCCAGCAGGCCTGTAAATGTTTTATTGTATGTGTTGTATATATTACAAATAAAGCGCGAGATTGACTCAGACTTTCGTATCGAAAAACAATCAACCATGCTGCCTTTTCTGAAGTATAGGGAGGCACGGGCACTGAAAGTTAATGTAAATATATAGCATGTTTAAAAAATACATGCACATACTATATATTTACATTAACTTCCAGTGCCCGTGTAGGGAGGGGGCTCGTTCGTGAAATTCAAAACCTCACAAGCATATTTCACTATCACAACCATCAGATCCAAATTTTAAAAAATGGTCGTACAAGGAGAAAAGAGAACGAAAATCCATGCCCCATTGGACCGAGGATGGGCCTTTGCTAAGATTTAATTCTGGAGAAAACAAAATGTTTTGTACATGGTGTTTACAAAACAAAGTAGAACATGCAGGGTTTGACACTAAGGCACGTCCGACCGACCGAGACTACTAAATGATAGGTCCGGTCGGGTAAAATCTTTATTTACCAGTCCAACTGGTCGTGTTAAAAATATAAACAAATTTAAGAAACTTTACTTTAAATCATAAGATATTTTATTCATAAAAAAAAAATAACTAAAGAGTTTGCGAGCAATTTTGAACCGCATGATGACATAATATCTATCTTTAGTTCTAATAAGTCGCGGTCGTAAGTGATGTTCTACAACATCTACACATTGTTAATGTGTGTAAAGTTATGTTTTGGTTAAATAGAATTATTGAATTCATTTTCATTAAAAAAACACCAAAACAGTTCATTTGAATTGAATATAAGAAAGTGTTTATTAAACATATGTGCGGGAATGTCTATATAATCAAATATGAAATCTCGACCTCAATGAAAGCAAAAGATGTCTCAAGAAAGAAAAAAAAAAAAAAAAGGAAAACGTTGGGAAGAAACAAAGCAGGGCTTATGAAATAGAAATTTTAAAAATATTGAGGTCAATTTATTCTAAATGGATTAAAGAATTTCCGTGCTGGTAAAAATTTAAAGAAACTGAAAATAGGGTTGAAAGTAAAAGCATCAAATTGAAGGACGAGATTGAAGATTTTTTTGAGACAATTAAATGCATTTTAGTTCAAACTTAACGTTTTTCATTAAAATTAAGTACATGTATTTAGATATGGATAATCTTATAAGATTTTTTTCTGGAACGTTGGTCAGGGCTAGTGGATGTAAGGTCAGGTCTAGCAAAAATCATTTTAAGTAGCCCGATTGGTCTAGTGCCCAAAAAAGTTAATGTCAAACCCTGACATGAGCTGCTGCTGTCATCTGCGAGATTAATATGTTGAAAAATGAAATAAGATATTTAATCCTTTTAATGTCAGTTGTGTATTTTCCTACAGTCGAACATACATGTATCTATAGTGTAGAATCAACATGCAACACCTTGCAAATGACAAGAGGTCAAATTAGAAAAAATATTTTGGGCCATTAAAATATTGTTTGGGCTTGCAAAATTATTATACTGGGAGGCCCGAAGGTCCTGTGCTTCACAAAGTTTTTTGTGAAGACTGATTAGAGTATCATATACATCCAGTTACAATATTTCTATAAATGAATTTTACCAGTATATATCTGACAAATAATACATGAAATACATCATTATATAATTGCCCTAGAATTTCTTTTACAATTTTTCAATTAATAAATAAATAATTCAAATGCAAAATGAATATACGAGTTCTCCAAATGTTGTGAATGGTTCAATTTGACTAACATTCTTTCTTCTTCAATTCGTTTCATTTATATTTAACCAAGATACACATATAAGTATAAGTCTACATGTATCCATTCCAAGTGATAAAGAACTATTTGAAAGTTTATTTCCGTCATCAAAGTTGTTTCCCTTTAACCCCCCCCCCCTTTCCCATGGCCAAATGCAATAAATATTAAGAAGTTTTCACTCCTGAAATGAGAACTTTCAAAATATTCTATTACATTGTTTTGTCTTTGGGTTAGGTAACTCATATATCATCATTTTATTCGATCTCTATTTTCCGCCAAAATATACCATTTTGTAATCAATGTATAAGACTTTACAAGAGTTGTGCCCCTTTTTACGGTTTGTTTTCTAGAAAAAATAGGGATATAAAGCACCTAAATCCTTAAATACATGCATAAAATCCATACAAGTAACACACACTTACCTTATCCACTGCATCACCGATGTCTTCTTTAGTGGGAACTTTTCGCTCGAGGTTTAAATTCTCGGCGTCGTCGACCTCGTTCGATTCGAGTCCCGACATTTTGGTTGCTCCACTCTAAAAGATGATTGCTGGTACAAACAAACTACTCTGACCGCAAAGTTTAGGGCTTAAGTTCAACTTTTCCCTTGATTGTATATGCAATCACAAGTGTTTAACGACTCGATTCTTTTCTTTCTATCGTTTAACCAAGTCCTATAACCGCATTGTTTTGATGAATATGGCGGCCACAGCCTCGTTTTCATTCAAGTCGTACCGTGCGACTTGCCCTATAAAAAGTTGGACTCGTTGTACATTTTATACCTATCATGACATGCAGACGAGGGGTTTAACGGAGTTGTTTAGCAAGATATTCAGCACTTGGTTATTTATGTTTAACTTTTAGAAAATAAATTTAGATTTTGGTAGGCAACTAGGCCTATTATTGGTGCAACTTGCAACGCATTCATGAGGAAATGGCTTTGTAAAGGTATCAAAGGCAAAAACATTGCAAATATAAATAGAAAGGCATTAACTTCGTTGACATGTATATCATTTGATATAATCACAGAAACCATTGGGAGATTTATTTCTCTATGATTCACATTGCATGCCAGCACCATTTAACATTAATATGTATTAGCAGGGGCGGATCCAGGAATTGCGGTGAGGGGCGCAACTTTATGAGGTAGGGGATCTGGGGGGCCGAAGCTCCTAGATTTTATAGGGCTTGAAATATGTCTCCAATGCAGTCATTTTTACTATTTTCTGTTATTTTTACTAAAGTGAAATTAATCATATGACGCAAATTTTATGGATTTTTTTTTTTTTAAATGTAAGTTCTACCAATAAAAGTGATTCAATTAATCAAAAGATTTTGTCATTTATTTCTCCGAGAGATGAAGAATATATTGCTTCTTTTATTGTTTACATTTTTCTAAGCAAGATACCACGATTTACCTTCAATTTGAAAATGGGGGGGGGGGGGGGGGGAGAGAGAGAGCTTCGCCCCCATAAATTAAATCCGCCACTGTATAAGCCATGTTTGGTACCAATAAATATCACAGGAACTTCAAGGGGATTCCCCTCAGCCCCGGGCATATTATCTTGCGGGTGGGACGTCTACCTTTATAGCGTGAATACGCGGAG
>NC_079166.1:44987982-44990482 GCF_947568905.1 Ostrea edulis | reverse complement strand
GTCCTTTTGTATATATTATATACAATAAAATACGTTCAAATCAAATCAATGGAACAGTTCCTCGGATGAGACCACAATAACAGCAGGTGTGGCACGATAAAGATCCCTCCTTGCTCAAAGGCCGTAAGCATGCATCCTTGCAAATTGTCAATGTATTAGGAATGTTTGTATCCTACGTTATACTTTCATAGAATGGTTGTATCCAGCGTTAGATTTAATTATCATTAAGCAATGTTTTCTTCCTGACGTTTATGGTATATATACGAGGGCTGTTCGATATGTAATGTGTATTGTACGATATCTCAAAAGCATTCGACTCTAATAGTGAAATGTACATTACATCCCTTCAAAGTATTCTCCGCGGTTTGAAATACACAATTTCAATCTCTGAATCCATTTCTGAAATGCGTCACGGTACGCTGATTTAGGTAGACCTCTGAGGCACTGACTGCATGCTGGCTGAGCCAAGGGCTTGTCTGGACTTGTAACGACGACCAGATAAGAACTTTTTAAGTTTTGGAAAAAGGAAAAATTCGCTTGGGGCTAGATCTGGAGAGTATGGTGAGACGGTAATCTTCCCTGACTTCAAAAATTGCTTCACAAGCTCAGATGTATGTGATGGAGCATTATCATGAAGTAGATGAACATGTCTAAATCCTGACACATGGCGTGGTTTATGATAATATTTCTTGAGCTTTTTAGTATATAGCATCTCGGTATAATACCGACCTGTAACAATTTCGCCCTTCGGAACCGGGATTTGTACGGCTATACCATCACATGAGAAGACTATGCAATAAAGAACCTTCTTTGTGCTTATGGTTCTTTTGGCAACTACAGGCTTTCTACCGTGTTTAGTTAGCTATATTTGTTTCCATTTTTTCTGACTGGTTCAAAATAGTGAACCCATGTTTCGTCACCAGTAACAATGTTTGCAAATTGTCTTTGATTGAATTTGAGAAATATTTTGAGCAATTGCTTAGTGGTTTGTACTCATACCCGTTTTTGTTCATCTGTCAATATTTATGGTATCCATCTGGCAGAAATCGTTCGTACTTTCAAACTACGCTTCAAAACGAAATGCACCCGAGATAGCGATATACCTAACGCTTTGTCAATATCACGAATCGTGTATCTGCCATCATTTGCCTTGCTTGTTACAGTGACAGGTCGGCCAGATTTTGCTGCATCTTTGACGGATTATGTGCCAGTCAGAAATTTCTGTCTCCGCCAACGAACTGTCTCATAAGATACCTTATCAGGCCCATAAACTTCCCCCAATTCAGTAAAAAAAAAATCTGCATTACCGAATGACCGAGTTTTGTGTGAACTTTTATATAAGCTCTAATTTCTTCAATATTCTCAACCCGTTTCCCAACCATTTTTACAACAGTGGTCAACGACTGGCTCTATTGAAATGACTATAAGTTTAAAATTATGTGGAGCTGCGTGAAGGTTCGTGTTTATACCGTTGGAAAGGTTTTGAATAGAACTATTCAAGAGTATCATCATCCACGAAATCTTGCAAAGCGTTATCGCGCTGTGGTACAATACACATTACATATCGAACAGCCCTTGTACATTTGTAATGATGTTGTCTTTGAAATCACTGATGTAACTGAATTGTAGGTGGGGTTTTCTGTTTTCTATAAATAGGAGGAAAACGAACAACAGAGACTAATTTACACTAAATTTTCTAACTTTGTTGAAGTGTTTGAGCAAGTGGTAAGAGATCTGACCGTATGCTAGATATCATTCCAAGCAGAATTCATTGTGTCACCTGATAGGCTATACAATTCTTAAAAATTACATCTATAAAGAAAACTATGGGCCACTTTCTAACCCCTCCTCACGGACATCTACACTCTCCATAGTAAATTGCCGTAAGGGTTGGTTGTTCTCTGCGTTAAAAATTAACACGATTGTATCCTGCCTAGGAATGGTTGTATCCAAAATCATGATGTTTGGCCACGGTGGATAAGCTCATCTGCCATTGTCGGTCTACTACTGGACTGACTCAATGCCTGTAACAGTTGTCAATCAGTTAAAAAATTGAAATTTAATAGCACATTCTGCTAGAATGGTCTCCTTGAAAATCTGTGAAACAATAATTTTTTGACATATTCTCAAAATTCACATGTTTAAACATTAAAAAATTGAGTTTTATTCAAGAAGCCAGGAAAGTTTCGGCCCATTTTGAACTGAAATTCTGCAGCAATGAAACAAATCGCGTTAGATCCATTGGTTTAAGTTAGTATTATGGGCCTAAAATGTATTTGCAAAATTTTGCTTGCATCAACTAACCTGCACAAACATTACGCTATATACTAAGCACATCTGCCACTACATGAGTCTATTACTGGATTGTTGAGATTATTCAATGTTACACATTGTATCCTCCAATATAAACATAACGTTATATTAGTGTGCAGGTCAAAGAGAATCCCCTACCCCTCTATACAAAATGTTTGGGAAAAATTAAGGATATCTATCGCATAAT
>NC_079166.1:44902982-44982982 GCF_947568905.1 Ostrea edulis | reverse complement strand
TTTGTTTGGGGCGATTTATTCTAATTCTATGATTTGAGCATGCGTGTAATATTTATTTACTTCCGATTGCCAAATTAAAACTCCGATGGGTAAAATTTTTTTTTACAAGCCAATCGGACTTGTTGCCAAGCGGATTTTACAAGTCCGACAGGAAAATCACTGGCCGCGGGCATTCGGACGACCACTAATTTCGCAGACTGTCTTAATATTGCCATCATAGTTTTACTGATGGGGGAATTGGAAATATTTTATAAACATTATATTGGAAGTAAGGCCAAAATAGAATTTGTGTTTCTGTTTCCCGACCTTGGCTCTGTTTCTGCAGTCGACCCTAAATATTTTATTGATGATATACTTTAATAAAAATCAGGAATTTTTCAACTTGATTTTTGTTATGCCCCCGTGCCGATCGATAATCAGATTCAGAGGGTTTTATAGCGACAGGCAAGAAATTATTAACCCCACTCCGAACATCTCTACTGTACTACATAAAGAATTAAACTGAATTTTACAATATATGCCAAAAGACATTTCAGTATTTAGAAATATTGCTAAGATTTCTTAGTTGAAGTGGAGGTTTGTTTTAGGTTGGAGGAAGAACAGAGGTTGATGATGGATGATGACAGGCAAATGATGAGAAGACCAGGCATGGACCCAGTAAGTGTTTACAGGGGTGGAAAACCATATTGCACAGACATAGGTTTACAGTACAATCTTCATCATGGTGTTACAGTGTGCGAAATTAACCATGGACCGATAGGCAATGTCTATAGAAAATCAAGTCGGTCTATAATAATCAAAATAGCTATAGACCGACTTGTCTATAGGAATTCTGAGTAAAAGACTGGTTCCTGCCGCATCATTCTCTTCCCTTATATAAGGGAGAGAAAGGACCGATAACTCTGTGGAAGAGAATGCCCTTAGCTGTAATAAAATGTTCCACAATGTAATTACAAATCATTCGAATCAGATTATTCCATTTTTAACGGGGGGGGGGGGGGGGGGAATCATGAGAAAATGAAACGTAGTAAATGTGACTTAGATGAAGAATTAGGCAGTGAAACTGATCTGGAACAAAATGAAAAAGAAAACGAAATTCTAATTGAAAAGCTTGACGTGCATGAAATTGAAAAAGAATATAATTAAACTATGAACAAATTACCAAACCGAAATTGTGTCTATTATTTATTTTTAAATATTAAACAATGAATATTGCATGATAAATTTCGGTCTATAGGAATTTGTTGTGGTCTATAGGAAATAAAGTGACTATGGACCGAAAGTCTATAGGACTTTGAAGTTAGTTTCGCACACTGGTGTTATTATTTTAACCTAAACTATATTGTACAGACATGGGTTTGTTACAATTTAAATCTGTAGTAAGCATTAAAAGTTCTACTTTTCAAGAAATGTTGATCTGTTAAATTTTGCAAGGCTCGGGATTATATTTACAAACATTTGGGAATTTGCAGTCTTTTACATCTTGAGTTCCCAGATTCTCCGAAATGAGTCTTATCTTTTTCTTAAAGAGAATAATTGCAGGTGTGCAACTTTGGTGCATTAATTTTGGTAGTTAATTAGTTAAACAATAATCATAAGAAGTTAATATAAGGAGCATTCTCAGTAGATCTTTAAATTACACTAAAGCAAAATCTTGATGCATTAAGTGTAAAATGCTAGTGGTTAATAAAGGATATTCTGTCGTGATCTTCCTAGGCTAGTGGTATATTGAGAGGTGAAAGCCAGAGGGGAAGTGGAGGAGCCCCCCTTCCTCCACCTCCTGCGCCTCCAGCAGGAATGGGCTTTGAAAGTCCCAGTGATCAGGTAAGTCTTCTGTTTCGGTCTGTACTAAGTGTAAAGTTGTCCAAAACATGGGAAGCCTCAGGAGATGGTGGAAGTGATACTGTGAGAAAGGTTCCCAGGATGAGGTTTGTGTTAAGTAGCATTTAGTCTAGTAATTGGTGTTTGATATTTCAAGATACAAAGGATTCCTTGATCCAATGTATGCAAAAATTCCTATGTCCAGGATCTGTAAAAGTTTCCATGACATATCAGCCAGGATTTGATTGGATGAATATTTGCGAATTCAAATCTTAAGTTAAGCATTGGCTGTATCATTCATCTTAGTCACATGAAATTAAACTTTGTGTCTTTTTGTTATTGTTGCTTTAAATTATTAAAAGCCGAACAATAAAGGCATGAGAGGTTCGTCACAGTACAATATAATTGGTATTGGTTAGCATTTCTTGTGTTGCAATGTATGTGCTGCAACTAAGAAGTGTATAGAATAAAAAAGAAAAATTGCAATAAAGCTGAAGTGTGTGTGTGTGAATATATTGGTGTATTATTAGATTTGAATCACAAAAAGTACTTTATGGTGACTGCAATGTTTTAAAATGATAGAGATGCATTTTCTTGACTTCTATTTAAATTTGAAGATTGAAATGTATCAAAGAACCTTTGTATCAATTGTTTTGCAATAAACCCCACTTCTGCATCTGGAATGAATAGCTAGTGTTATATAAAACAAAAAATTATTCAACACCACGGTAAATGTTGTCAGAAATATTTCTGGTGGAGCTAGATTTCTGTCTTTTGATTTCTATACAGAGCCTGTTGAATGTAAGGGATCCAGCACTGGAAATCTTCCTCAATTTATATTGCATGGCGTTAGACCCAGTTTATTGATTGGAGTGCAAAACATTAAAATTTAAAACACAAAATCTGACAACTTCTGTTTCAAACTTATTTCTTTATTTTTTTTTTTGGTCACATGAGGATCATCTTTTGATCAAACAGAATTAGCCGTGTAGAAGAATTATGTGATCCTTTGTAAAAATCTTACTGGCTATGAAAAGCATTCGAATAGAATGTTTGAAGGATTTTATTTTAAATTTATTGTATACACATGTGCAATTTAATTTTATTGAATCAAAAGATTAATGAAGAAACCTTTACCTCGATAAATTTTGTGATTAGCGAAATACTGCAAATTGGCTTTTGAAGACATTATTTTTTTACCCCTTGGAAATCAATGATCAACAATGTTTTGGCTGAGTAAGTCTGGACTCATGCTTGCCTATTGCGTAAATTTCTACTATATTCAGAAAAGGAGAGTAGGATCTACAAGTTTTATCATAATTAACTACATGAAGTCATGTATAATAGTATTTTATTATATAAACAGTTTTTATGGAATCATGGTATGGAAATATTAATGTAATTGCAAAAGCAGATTTTTCCTTAGGACCTTTTTTATTTGATTTTGGTACTACATGGTTTTCATTTGGATCCTGTCCATTTTTTAAGCTCTGAGAACCTTTATAAATTTTATACCACATGATTATCCATGCTGTAAATATTTACATCTTCCTCAATAGATGCCAAGCAGTTCCTTTGGCAAAAATGAAGTTGATAAGGGCCACAGTAACATGGTAATGTATCTTGTGGTTAATCACTGACAAGGGACTCAGTGTATGTGATTAATCAGTGAATAGGTAGTGATTCTGCCAGAAATGAAATCTTGATTGCACACTTGGAAAAAGCAATTGCATAAAATTGATTACTACATACAAAAAGCCACTGTAGTCATATTGCACTGCTATCACCTTGTCTGTTTGAGATGTTGAATTAGAGAACTTAAATTTGACATGAGATGTACCATTACAGGGGATATCAAAGTAAAAAGACTAGTCCTGAGTGTGAATGCTTTATTAGTTTGATAGGTTAATGGTATTAACAAGTTTAATCCATGATTCCTCACTGGAATTAGACACCTATGACTAAGTAATGTGAAAGTTGCAAATGTAGCAGACTAGATTGGGTTCCATGTATTGAAGGTAGGTGAGCTATCTGGTCACCACTGAATGAACCCACCTATTATTAACCCCCTCCTCCTCTTAAGTAACATTCATCATGCCTAGAAGTTATCAACCCTATCGGAACTCCTCGAATGTCTCGTGCACTCAACATAGATCTTGGATGTAATACGATGGCATCCATGAGAGAATTTGATGCATTGTCAATTGTGACGTCACAGCAATGCATCAAATTCTCTCATGGATGCCATCGTATTACATCTGAGATCTATGTCGAGTGCGCGAGACATTCGAGGAGTTCCGATTGGTTATCAACCAAGGATCTTTACTGTGTTTTTTTGTAAGCAGTTCTGGCTATCAGATCCTCGGATCCAAACTAAATAAAGGAAGAAATTCATGTTTAATCCCAGGTCTCATGAACTCTTTCTTGTACAAACTTCATTGAAATCTGAACCATTTACAGCTAGGTGACTAGTGACAATTCATACCAAGTTCAAGGACATGTGTTACAACAATACCAGTATTTTGATATGCTCCTTTGATTTGTAAACTTTACCCTTTAAACCGCTTTGCTTCACTTTCTACAGATATTGAATTGAATGAAGATAGTACCAAAATTTGTTTTCAAAAAAGCAAACTGATGATATTTCTTCTAAATATATTAATCACAAAAGTTTACTTTTGAGTTAGTTTGAAATTATAGTTCATGTTATTACTTTGGTTGCTGTTTTTTGAAAAATGATATGTATGCATTATTAGAAGTATAAAACCACAATAATAATAGTTCTAAGAAAGTCAATTTCTGAGCTAAAAAAATTAGATTTCTCTGACTTGCATCAAATTCCATTTTATTTATTAAAAATATAGTAGAAGCCCTCCAATCTGTCAAATTATACGCGATTTTTTATTTTATTCTTAAGCTATCTGCAGCAATGTCTGCGGCACAACTGAAAAGGAACAAATGTTGTATCAATCTTTGCATCCAAATTACAGGGCGTCAAGTCCCTATTTATTCCTATATTTTCCTATAAACTTGAAGGTTCCTATATTTTCTTTATAAGTCATTAAAATCCCTGTAAAGCCCTATATACCCCCCCCCCCCCCCCCCCCCAAAATGATAGTCCTATCTTAAAAATTATATAAAAAGAATAAAACCAAAAATCCAGGTGCTGATGCTAGATTGATATTCAATTAGAGAATAACAATGATGATTTGTACGAGAACGATCTATTGGATGGAAAACTGACCACATCTGAAAGGATTTTGTCTTTGATTATGTTTAATATTATTTCTTCTCCAGTAAGATACTATGTTTGCTGGATTTTTATGCAGAAACAATATATTTTTAACTAATTTTTTAATAAAAACCTTATTTATTCCTATGAATCTGCTGTAAAAATCCCTATATTTGCCCTATAAACTTCACACAAAAATTTCTATAATCCTATATATTTTAGACCAAAAGTGGCTTGACACCCTGAAATTAATAAAATGTTAGCCTTTACCATTGCAATCAAGTGTTTTTATATGACCTACTATGTGTTTTCGAAATGTATTGTCAAATGTTGAGTGCATTATCACTGAATGTCCCAACAGAGCAAAGAGAACAACACATATGATTTTGTGTCTGTGGTAGCTAAGTGGTAGAGCATTTGCTTCGTAACCCGGGAGGTCTTGAGTTTGAACCCCACTCATGCCATGGCCACTTCAAACCTAAAAAGTGATTACTTCTTCGCCAAACGCTCGGCATTTAATAGTGAGAATCACATTTTGCGGTTATGACCTTAAAAACAGAAGTCTCATGTTGTGGCAGGCATTGGCAGATTTAAGAACCCTCACAGCTATGATGGCACTAAGCATAGGTCTGAATTTCTGGTGCTTCACCTACAGCTGGTGACATCTCAATATGAAGGAAAAATTCTCGATGGGACTTAAAACTATCAAACAAACAGATCATAATAAATGTTAAAAATACAGTCATTGTTTTTGATGATGGCTTCTTGGTTTCTATTGATAATTAAGACTTAGAGGGCAGTAAATATGTATAAATTTTAGTGTAAATTGTGGATTATAGCAGGTAGTAGAAGTTGAATAAAGGTCACTCAAGGAACAGTGTTTCAGTATGAAGTTAGGATCATCTCTGATGCATTTATTATATGGATAAAGTATTACCTTTATACATTTGTAACTGCTGGCAGCATTTACAATGCGACTAAAAATTTGCAGAATGCTGAAAAAATACATAATTTATGTGTCTGCAGTATTATAGCAGACTGTCGGATGTATCTTGACAGAATTATAGAAAAAAATATCATTAGTCCTAACAAACTAGTAATATACTATAAGACTAGAGAATTGGACGTCTAATGGAACATATTTTTTCTGAGTTTAAAAGCAATATTTCTCTAAATTGATCGCTTTATTATGTAAAGTGTTGTAAAATTCATTGCAATATAAATTGTATGATGCATGTGTAATATTGTATGTCAATGCTGATAAATCTATGCAATTTACATGTTATTATTTGTCTGACTTTGAAAAGTTTTTAAATGTTAACATGACAGTTGAATTACTACAACATTGTCTTTAATATTTTGAACTTCAGTAGTTGATATGATTTATGTTTTGCTTTGTTTATAAATCTCGAGAATAATTAAATTAATTCTGATTTGATGATTTTAACACTGATACACATTAGGCATATTATTTGCATCATCCATGTGGTTGAATTACATGAATTCAAACAATGCTGCAGTGATGGCATTGGAAGTTGTGTCGTAAGTCTGGTGATATACGTTTTATTGGAGCAAACTTGTGATATATCCCAAAAATCATATCAAAACTACATGTGTTTTTAAAAAAAATGAAAATGTCGAAATGTTTGGTCTTTTGGGGGGATACTTGTGATTTGTGTGTATTTAAATTTTATCACTGGACTGAGGTAACCAGTTTTCTGTTGGCTTTTGGTTGTTGTTGGCTTGTAAAGCATACTATGTCAATTTAAAACAAACTTGAATATCTTCATAATTGTCCAATATCATCCACTTCTAATGCTCCATAGCATGACATAGTGTTTGCTGTCTTCCTTCTTGTGACGTGTCCATTATTGTGCTTACGAGGATTCTGTGATCTGAAGAGATAATTCTTTGTTTTACATGTTTAAACGTATATAGACTATCACAGACTATCGGTCACAATCATGACATAACCCTATATTTAGTATTATGTCAATGTATTTCATGAATTAGCGCACATGTGACTACATCAAAGGTGCTAGAACATAAATACATCTGATTAGCATGGATGTAAGTACATGTTCATTATGACATATTTTCTGATAAAGATATCCCTGTAATGTGGCTCTTAAAACTGGTTAATTTACCCGGAATGTTCTAACTTTAAAAAATTCAAACTATTAAAGCCCAAGACTTTTGGAAAATGTTGTCTTACTCACTCAAGCACAGGGTCTGTTGAAATGTGAATTTTGCATGTAATGATAATGCAGATCAAAATTTTTAATTTTTTTTTTTAATATTGTGAAAGTCAAACATTGGGTCATCATAAGAGGTTATTTCTAAAGATAAAAAAAAAAAAATCCAGGTTTTACTTTGAAATTTTAAGTACATTGTGAGAGAATGGAAAAACACCATTAAAATCTGCTGAATTTTGCCAATAATTAGCCAAAATATCGATCATGAACAGTCGTAAAATGGTGAATATATATTAGCTTGCGCTGATTTCTTGGCACTCAATCACTGAGTTTTAGAAATACAGTTTTGAGCCTACAATTTTACAGAACAAATTTAATTGCTCACGTTCATGTAAATAATTCAACTTTGAAAGCTGATTTTAAAACTTCAATGGTTTTGAGCTTTTGAGTAATGGAACCTTTAAATGAAACAAGTCTTTAAAAATAATTCATTTTGTGACTCCTTTGTCATTTTTAATGTGAACAGCCTCATTTATGTGTGAATGCAACTTGTTTTGGGAGTTGTCATAGGATGAAAACCATTCACTTGGGCATAGATGATACAGATTTCATCTGTATTGATATGAATTTCAATCCTGCCAAGTTCTCTTTTGTTTGTCAGAATCATTCAAACTATAGAGTTTTTACTCCAAAGATCAAAGCTTTGTGTTTTTGATTTTTCAAAGTTAAATCTTAATTTTGCAGCAGGAAAAATTGTTATCTGCAAGATCATTGGCTGAAGTTTACATCTAGACAAAGTTATAATTTAAAGCTGAAAAGTTTTCTGGGTCTCTATTTTAAAATATGAGTGTATAAGTACATTGATGATTTGATATATCTTCCAGCCCTTATTGACCACAAAACTTTTAGACTAATGATGAGACTGCTGTTGGCCTGTATCTGGTTAAAAAAATTGTTATAGGATAAAGCCTTCATCAAAATTTTATTTGTTTCTTGTTTCAACCAATTAAGAAAAAATGTTTTCACTTATTTTTTTCAATTTCTAAATGTGAAAAATTTTCCTGAGTGATTTGATTAAAATGTTTTTGTACTCCTAAGAAATAAAACATTTTAAAATCTTGACTTGGCTGTGAAGTAAGTTGATCACATGATCAAATCCTATGAAGCCCAAAGTAGATTTGATCGTGTACTGGCCTGCTTTGTAGCCCATTGAAGTTTTTAAAATGGTTATTAATTATACTGTAAAACAGAGTAACAGCAAAACGCACCTTTAATGAATCCAAGCTTACTGTAAAGTGATATTCATTCCCTGTAATTTTGATACTTTAAACTTAATGGATGTAAGAAATCACTTTTATAATGAATCAAAATTGTTCATCCCCAGCACTTTGCTATAAGCAAATTTAACTGTAAATACACTTGAAATCAGCAGGCAATTTTACAATATGACACTGACTATCCTCCATGCAACATGATCAAAATCAATGACTTGCAAGTGGTGTACTTTGCAAATTCTCAATGTTTGTCCTGCACTGCAAGTTAAGGATTTTTTTGATTTTTTTTTTTTTTTTTACTGAGGATTACTTTCATTGTCAATCTGAAAAGGCATGGCTGTAATACATCGAAATGTACATTTACGAAGAAATAATTTGAATTTAAATTTAAAGTTATAAACATTGGGGAATTTTTTAACGGGATGCTGACTTTACATGTTTGACAGGGAGGCCTAGCCAAATACTGATATATATATATAGGTTATAGACTTTGTATGGGAAAATATGACGACCGAGTTTTTGGCGCGTAGACGGACCGAGCTTGCGAGGTCCGTCCGCGACAAAAAACGAGGTCATCATATTTTCCCATACAAAGTCTATAACCTTTTTATTATATACTTTCAATTTCATTTAGAAACTAATAATAATTCTATTTTAACAATTTCTTTATTGGTTTAACTGAGTAAAAGATGAAAAATTTGAAAATTAACGGCGTAGTGTATTGATTGTGACATAATGTTTGCGGGCCGGAATGTTTCCGGGCATATATCGTGTGATATTTGCCCGCAAACTTTTAAAGAAAAAAGAAGAGATGAAATTGAAAGTATATAATAAATATATATATTGCATATTACACCCTGGCCATATGTTTTTTGTCTTGTCCGTGGCCCTAATTTGTTGATGCAGTAAATTAAAGATGTTGAAGTGTGTATAATGAATAATTGACAGTGTAGGTGTATAAATGTATGCATTATGCCATTTGAAAAAAACGAACTTGTTAATTCACAATGGAGGATTTGCTGAGAGAAAACAAATGATGATGCTGTGGTGTCAAGCCTCACTAATGCAGCATTGTGGCTTGAATTGTTAGATGATGCAAATGTTATGCCTATTTGTATGTTGCTGTTTATATTTAATGCATTATGACATAACCATATAATGTGAAGTTTATTACAGGATTCACCATTGTTGTGTATTAAAGAAATGCGTGGGAGGTTCAGATTCAAGGGGAGGCAACTGTCTGCATGATAGTGACTTGCAACACTACTGGTGGTCTAAAGCTTTTAATCCCCCAAAATAAATTCTTTTTAAGAAATATCATGAACCAATGTTTTCACTCAGAAGGTTTATGAGTACTATGTTTTGAATAGCAAATGCTATCAGGAGCTGATGTTGTGTAAAAGCTATTTACATAATGGTTCTCTGGAAAGGAAATACTTTGTCCAACTCAGTCATCGTAAGGGCATTAATTTTTTCATGAATCCTTTTCGCATACATGTGTTTTAAGAATTTGATCACTTTAAAGCTGAAAAATTTAACTGATAATTATATACCAATGTTAAACCATGATACCCAAAATGCTGTATGTTCTATAAAACCGTCTCTCTGAGTTCTATAAAACCGTCTCACTGAGTTCTATAAAACTGTCTCTTTGAGGTTTGAAGTGTTCTGAAGTGATTGTTTGTGAAGCTGTGTGGCCTTTTAAATTTTTGGAACAGTTGATCTGGTTGGTGTTTTGAAAATTTCAGACTTTGTAACAATCATATGTACATGAATTGTGTTATCTGTGAAAGCACTGACACTCCTCTGTTGGATGAAGCCGGTTCACCAATTACTCTGTTAAAATCCATGTAACTGTAACTTTTAATTAAAATGTGAATTGCTTGATAGATGGTGAACCCAATATAATGATTTGATTCATACACATTTATTGTGTGAATGGTGTTTCACAAAATGGATGGATGTTGTGTAATTTCACTCCTTTAGTATGTTCTGGGTGCTTGATTGTAGAATGCAAACTTCATGCACAGTTGGCCTATGATGTATATATATTAGATGCCATGGTATTGTGGTATTCCAACATCATTTAACGGAAGGAAATTTTGACACTCTCTAACAACCCCAAAAGAAACTCAATGTTTTAAACTGCTCATGAAAATACAGAATGATCACTGAAGAGTTGCTTGAAAATCAAGATGTGTTACTTGAATCAAATGTACAACTATGACAATAACTGCTGATACGTATATATACATGGTATATATACAAATATATATATAAAATACCAGAGTTTACAAACAAAATGCTACTGACATTGTCAAAAGCTGGCATTTAAAAGGGGCTATACTTTAAAGGACCTAGCAGTGAAATTTGAATGGTTTCACTGGAACAGTTGTAATTTGTTAGAAGGTAGTGTTGCTGTCCTGTCTGATGGTTGCTCCCAAGCCTGTGATAGAACCTCCCCATGAAGCACATCTGTAGTACAAGTAAATGGTAAGAGAATTTAACACTAATGAAGTCTTTTTTTCTTTTCTTTTTCCCCATGTTCACTTGGATGCCCTCTGATGATACCTGAATTGTTCCTGATGTGTGATTATCTGCCCACTGGATATTTAAATAAATCAACTGCCCTGTATAAACATTCCTGAACATTTCATGAAATGTCATTATGATACGTTTATAGAATCGCTATGATTCTAATACTGGCAGTTATGGAGCTAACCCATCCAGTTTCGGTGCCGGTATGTCTAACCCAGGTGGTATGTTTGGGAATAACCGAAATATGGGTGGGATGGGCAATCGCAATGATAGGAGGAGAGATATGGGGAATGTGGGCGGTGCCAGAGACGACTACGGAGAAATGAAGAGAATGAGGCGATTTTAAAACTTGTGTTTTATCCGCGACTCTCCTTTTGAGTATAGGAGGCTCTAAGTGACTTGTTGGCGATCTGATTTAACTATCAGTTTTTGATCTTCTAATGTGCTGAATTTTCAAGTATATTGGGACTATAATGATGAATTTAAAGTTTAAAAATGACATTAATAGATTAGTAGACTGTTGTTAATCATCTACAGAAATTATTTTATCATGTAAGATAGTGTTGTTATTTTAATGTGAGATAGGAGTAATATACATTTTTGTCTTCAAAGGACAGGACTTCATTTTGCAAAGCAAAGAGTTTTGCTAGTGAAGCAAGCATGTTGTATGTTGTGTATAAAAAATTGAAATATTATCATGTCATTTATACTGCAAAGAATTAATGTCATTGTGAGATCCATTTGTACCATGCATCAATAAAGATCAGTTTTGTGTGTCATTTAAGCTGCTAAGTGAATAATCAATACTTAAAATTGGAAGGAGAAAAAACTTTGCAAGCGGAGCTAATCATTAGCTTATCTCTTCTCAGAATGGACACATAGTCATGTCCTAACCTTTATTTGCTTTGTGGTTGTCTATATTTTGTCATTTCATAGCAAATGAAAACCTTGCAAGGTCATCAAACAGAATATTTGTTCTAACCCAGCTTTGTAGAATATATTACCTGATTATGAAGAAAAACAAAAGATGATGCAAAGTTGCATTGTAACAGACTTGATTGACAAAGCTTTATAGGACTAATCACCTGCATGTTCAGAAGCTGGAAAGGTTCTCTATAGCTGCACATACACAAGATCTCTGTTTAAAGGGGCTCAACACAGCTGTGGACGATGACAATCACTGTCTGATGGGTCAAATTTTAAAAACACAAGCTGCAAACTGTTGGATGCTGACGGTCACAGTTTATGATGGATCCAATTTTTGTGGCTATTTTATCCACCAAATGTAAATTGAATCAGATGCAGATGATTTATGACTATGGAATTTGTTTTAGTGTTCTCCTACACTTGGAGCAGACATCCGGTTCACTTTGGCGGATTTCATCTAACCTTGGATGTTTGGTGTTTTCCGCCATAGTACATATATAGTGATGTATAACAACATGTTTAACGTCACCTATCAACTGGAACTACTGACAGCTCCTGCGAAATATAGTCCATTTTAACATATAACACTCTCAATGTTTGTAATAGTTTCTCTTTTGAGAATTTTTTCTTCTTCTCTCGAAATAGAGGGAAGTTTTCTAAGAAAAACTTGATGAATTCGTTTTAATAAAGCCATTTTGATCACAACTTTCTAAAAGTAGCAGTTTTTACGGAAGAATAAATAGACGACTGCATTGCAAATGTTAGACCAGTTACATATCAATTCACGTCATACACCCGAGGTTAGATGTAGGCTACCGGAATCTGCCAAAGTTTGCCGAATGTTGGGGCAGGCATAATACACCATCTTTATTAAAGAATTTACAAATAATTGATTGGTCACACTAGTGTAGTGCTTAGGGTACTCGCTTTGTAACTGGAAGGCGCAGTTTTGATTCTCAATCCTTGCATTTCATCAGACCTATAGTGACTGTTTCTTTACCAAGTGCCTGGCATTACAAGTGAAAGTCTTATGAAGTACAGAGGTCCCATGTCGTGGTAGTCGTTGGTTGATAAAGAACTCTCAATGCTATGGCTGCAAGTGTCATACAAAGTTCAAAAGTTTTAGGCACCTCATTTAAAATGTGGTGTTGTCTATGTGAATGAAAAATTCCAGAATGGGATGTAAAATGACATACAAACATAGTGAATTAGATATTTGTATGTTGTATATTAAGATACATAGTTATTAGATGGAGACAGGCATCTTTTATGGGAAATGTGAATTTACTTCCAGATATGACTATGATGACAAAGCAGTGTTATTTACCTGATGTAGCCAAGTGATGTTGGAAATTTTGTTGTAAAATTTGTGACTTACTATTTCAATGACAGAAATGAATAAGGTTTATAAGCTTTTGTTATTAATATTTGTTATGTAAAATTTATTCAGAGGCTCTGAAGGAAGTAAAATTACATGATTGTCTTCCTGTACAAAAATTTATAAATTTCTAATATAAATGCCAGATATTCAATGGAATGGAAATCCTTATTTTGATAACATCTTAAACTTGGTTTAATTTTATTAATGATTATGGTTAAAGTTACAGGTGTACAAAACTATCATAATAGTACATTTTTTCAACAAAACGAAATTTTCAGATTTAAAAGCTGGTATTGCTTTAAAACAAGCAATTTATTACTTTGTTGTATTTTCACCAAACTATAAATCTATATTAGTATTGATACTGGTGATGGAAGTGGTTGTGCTCTAGCAAAAGATTCAACTTTGAAAAGTGTAAGTTTTTAGCTAAGAATTTTGATATTTAGGTCTTAGATTACAAATTTCGTATCTGTTTTAGCTTGTCACAGCAGAAATATCCTCTGCCTCTTGCATCTTTCAAAAGGAATTTAAAAGTTCACATTATTTGCTGTATCTAAAAACATGAATACCCTTGTTTGTAGAGGTGCGCGGTATTACCGGTATACCGGTGTACCGGTATTTTTCTGGTAGCGGTATGTACCGTGGTACACGAGGCGAAATACCGGTATATTCAAGTCTGATAACTCTTAACAAAAATATAAAATTCAAACAAGAAAAAATAATTAAAGAAATTTGTGTACACAGTGACTCACTTTATCTACATAGATCCCTCGTTGTAATGTAATGAAAGGTATGTCTAATAACTGCACACAATCGGTAAAACATGCGAAGTATAAAACGCGATGATTTGATTATTAATGATGTGAAAACAAATCAAAATTAAAGAGAAAAATAATAGGAAACATTTCATTAAGTAATTATTTTCATATACAAGGTAGATTATAAAAAATGTTATTATGTTGTTTGGTTTATGTGGGTCGAATACCATTTCTGCTTATTAGGCAAACCCCGAATAAAAAATAAAATAAAATGGCCGATGCAGACTTGTGTGTTCGAAACCACCGTTCTTCGCGCGAGTACAAATTCCTGCCGATTATGAGCGTCGAGTTAATGGGTTTGAGGTGCAAGAATGTAGGAATTGTGGTCGAAGAACAAGAACACTTTCGTGCGCACATGTTCTGGACAGACGTATCCAACAGGTAAAAGTTCTCGTCATTCCCGACTCCAAGTGTAAGAACTTCTAGACTTTGAGATCGTGTCAAATAAATTCCACAGGTTTCCCCCTATTAGTTATTTTGATAGTCGTTCCAACCAGTAGTCCAGTCACAGTCGATTGTAGTCATGATACAGAGAGACTACTATATTGTATGTACAATATATGCTAACTTTTATGTATCGATTAGACTTTTGTTCTGTTAACTGGTTTCAAAATAGATTTAAATAAGATATTTTCCTTATTATTTATATTTGAATAAATTAAGTGCAATTTACAATCAATAAACTAATAACTGTTCATTATTTACAATAAATCACAACTAAAATCCACTAAAATTGAATCATAAAATTAAAAGATTAAATCTGCGGTGTACCGTGGTATGTACCGCGGTATTTTGCAAATACCACGGTATACCGCGGTACATTTATTTTCTGCGGTACCCAACTCTACTTGTTTGCTTGAAAGTTTTGAAATCATTGCAAATCTTGCAGGATTTGAATTGCTTAATTGCGATAGAAAATTGGCGTCTAGCTGGATGGAGGTCAGCTGAAAATTGTGTGTTAACTTTTTTAAAGTTAATTTATAATTACCTTGTTATGCCCCCCCCCCCCCCCCCCCCCCCCCCCCCCCCCCCTTCAAAGAAGAGGGGCATATTGGGTTGCACCGGTCGGTCGGTAGATCACATGTTTTCTGCTCAATATCTTGAGAACCATTCACTTAATAATGATATTTCATATGTGGGTTGGTTATAAATAGAAGAGTACCCCTAGTGTTTTTCAGGTCAAAAGGTCAAGGGTCAATCTAGTCTGGACATAGGAATATAATGTCCACTCAATATCTTGAGAACCCTTTGCTTTAAAGACATCAAACTTGGCACACTGGTACATCCTAAGGAGTAGATGACTCCTATTGATTTTGAGGTCATATGGTCAAGGGTCAAACTGGGCATAGGAATATACTGACCATTCAATATCTAGAGAACCCTTTGCTTGAAAGACATCAAACTTGGTACACTGGTACATCTTCAGAAGATGACCCGTATTGATTTTGAGGTCACATGGTCAAGGGTCAAACTGGACATAGTAATATACTGTCCACTCAATATCTTGATAACCCTTTTGCTTGACAGACATCAAACTTAGTACACTGGTACAGCATAAGGAGTAGATGACCCCTATTGATTTTTAGGTCACATGGTCAATTCACTATTGACATAGGAAGATATTGTCTGCTCAATATTTTGAATTGATGATACTACTATCAGTTAAATGATGTGTGTGTATAAACCTTTTCAATTTTTTGCACCATGGAACATCTCTTGTTGATGACAGCTTTGCTGGTATCTTTTTTCAATGTTTACAGTAACTGTTGTAGAATGTTATAGATATCAAAACATGGGGAGCCCCTTAGATTGTAACAGGAAACTGTAAAACATCTGTTGGAGGAATGATGAAAACATAATTGTTTTGATTTATGATTAGATTTTCTTTAGATTCTGAAAATTTTGTGGTGTGTATTCAGACACATGAGCATTTTATCCACCAGTTGCAGCGGTCTAGTCTCGCTTTGCAACCAGAAGGTCCAGGGTTTGTTTTTTGATACAGGTGTTGTGTCATTACATTTGTTGTGACTGTTCCAGCACTAAGCACCCAGCGTTAAAAGTGAAAGTCACAGGTCTTTCTGATATGACTTATTAAAAAATCCCAGCTCTTGTGTCACTGTAGGCAGTAGCACATTAATAAACCCTTACTGCCACGGCCCTTAGTGCCATGCATAGGTCAAAATTTGTGACACTTCACCAAAAAGCTTGTGACATCTCATGAGTGATATCTTCTTGCATTGGATGTAATAAAGCAATTTAAAGCTCACACTCTTGTTGTTTTATTAGTTGTAACAGGTATGGAATTTAATAGACCACTGGCATGTATTTTCAAACACTAAAACATTAATATTTGTAAAATATTACTACCTGCACCTTAGAATATCAATGAGATCTTCAGATTTTGCAGAAAATTTGGGGGGGGGGGGGATTCCAGTAATTGCCCCGGTAAGCCTTTGAAATACATTGAAACTTGTTTATTTGAGACATTATTGATCCTAGAAATTCAATACGCCAGTTTCGAGATACGAACTCTTCTGTATAGGAGGTGCATTTAGTGGAACTTTGAATGCCTAAGTGGGACAGAGTGGATATACAGTCAACGAGGAAGACGATGAAATTTATTAAAAGCGGCTTCTCTTTAAATATGTAAATGTGGGAAATACCAAATACTATTGAAAGAAATGTTTTACTGAAGTGGAAACATACAATGTCATATTTGCAAGAAATATCTTGGATATGGTACTTGTGACCAGTGAAATAAAGTGATAGGATAAGAATTTTATGTATTTAATTACTCCCTAAATACTTATCACTTACTTAGTTTGTGTATGAGTCGGATTCGGGTGACCAAACAGCGTATGAGAAACTTACTGAGTACATTCACTTATGCTGTGATGAATATCTGTCCCACCCCCGCGTGTAAACAAATTCTTTCGCGCCTTACTATGTACGAGTGTTCTCCAAAGGGAAATAACTCTGACGTATCTCGAAACAGGCGTATTAGAATAGGGTTCGCTCAACATTTTAGAATGTGTAACATCCAGATAAGACAAGTTATACTTTAAAAAAAATTTCAAGACCATTTTTGCATAGGAACAAAGCACTTGTTTTGTAGCTAAGGAGACGACGATGACACACTTGTAGAGGAGTTGTTATAGTGTGCAGGAAACCCTGGTATGGTGGAGGGATCATGTGTGTTATTGTCTTCGACATCAGTCAATATGAATGTATCTAAAAGTACTTTTAACTGTAAGATTCATGTGACAGATGAATTAATGATATATTGCACTATATAGAAACCATTAAACAAACTGACATTTGGTTTGGCTTTTATACATTTGCCCTTTCTAAAGGCTTTGCCTTTGGAAGAGATAAAAATGATGTATATTTTTACATCGTCTGTCCATTGGTACAGTAAGCCTTTTGGCCTTTCCCCTTGTTTTCATTATACTGTATATTGTATGTTACGAACAATGAGTATTGAGTAATGATTCAATATTTTTTGTATTAATTAAAAAGCTTTAAAAAATTCTTCAGAATTGTAAAAAAAAAAAAAAAATTATTTCATACTGTTTTTGCTAAAAAAAAAAAATTCTCTCCATCATTTTTGTCCAAAAGTCCTAAGAACTATTTTGTGAATTGGTGTGGTCTTATCACAGTTCAAGGAGAATTTATTTGATGTTTTAATTAAGTATTCATGGTATTCAATGTGTATATAAATATTAGTGTTGTGTATTGCAGTCTTGTGTGTGATGTCTGTTGTCAATATGTGCGTGGACATAAGGCAAAAAAAAAAATAGATTCTTGGTGAAAGCTCAAATTGACATGGTAAAATTCCGATATTCAACCCCAAACAGACTTTTTAGCCTGATGGGGAAAAATGGGTCAGGAAACAAAAGATACTTTTCAAACTGGCTCAGGCTGTATAAAGCTAGCATATGACATAAATCATATATATTTATTTCATCTGAAGAAAACTTGATTGAGTTTAAAATGATTTGATTGTTTGATCAGTTGTGTTGTTGCGAGAACTGTTTGAAATGATTACATATAAATTATCATTTAGCATACTCCAATAATATTGTAAACCTCAAGTCTCCAAAAATGGATCTGAAAAATAGTAGTCTACATTGATTTTGAAAACTCTTGTGTTTCCAAAGAGATTTGAAAAATGATATAGCATATTGTTATATGTTGACTTGGGTCAATCTGGTGTTGTTGCACCAACCAAGAGCAAGAATTTTTACTCACTTCATATTTTGCTCATGCTAGTGTGATAAAACCTTGAATTGATTGAAATCAACATGCTATAATTGTGTAATGTTACTCAGATACCTTGAATCATTGGGGGGGAAAATTAGATTTTTAATAACTTTTTGTTTGTGTCGTAGGCATGTATTAATTATACCCTTAATCTGATTCAGCAAAGACTTGTGTATCATGCATGTTCAAATCACATCTTCAAGAGAGAGAATATGATCACCATCCTGTGGATAAGATTTAATGATTTATTAGTTTTAAAGCATAAGAAATGGCAAGAATCTGATGAAAACAAAATGTGTGCCAATATTATCACTTTATCAATAAAATTTGTATTATTAATGCATCTTTACTGTAGATTGACATTGTGACATCAGTAGTTTACAACTGGATGAAATTTATATTCATATTGTGTGACCGGCATGAGCTATAGATTTTGTTATGTAAAATTAAGTATATCATTGCATGTATATTTTACTTTCGGTCAGACATGTCAGAAAAGTAGACTTCAACATATGTATATTAATGGCTTGTTTGTCACTTTATTAAACAGTATTTGCCTATAATAACTGAATGCAGCTGCTTTTTCTTGCTTGTGATGTCAGGGTATTATGCATATACATATATAGTTACTGTAAATGAATACATTTAATTCATATGTCTGACATCATTCAGTCCTAGAATTTCAATGAAGAGTCTGCATGTATTTACTCTTAAACCATTGTTTTCTTCATGGAAGTGGGCAGGGAAAGGGATTGTGGTGGAAGGGAGGGAAAAAGTGAAGAGAGATGAGAGAAAAAAGCGATAAGAGAACTGGATCATGTCTGACCCCCTTATGTTAATGAAGACTTGATCTCACAAATTTTTCATGGGAGTGGGCAGGGAAAGGCATTGTGGTGGGAGGGAGGGAAAAAGTGAAGAGAAATGAGAGAGAAAAAAGGGGTAGGAGAACTGGATCCTGTCTGACCCCCTTATGTTGATGAAGACTTTTTTTTATGAAATTAAAATATATGTTTCCTATTTCAGTTCCCCAAAAAACATTTTATTTTATTGAAATATTTTATTTGCAATCTGATTCATTTTGAACACATATCTATATATACATTACAACTACTTTTCATACATTTTGAAGACCAATGGTAGTCAAAATGTAAATCAGAAAAATTCGGACACGAAAAGAAAAAAATTCCAATTTGAAAATTGCAGATTTTTATTTTATATATATATATTGTCAATAAAGTATTTAGGGTTAGCAGGAAAAAAGTAGGTAGGGTCGGGAAACCGGAAACATTTTTATTTTGGCCTTGCATAAAATAAAGCTTAGCAAAGTACCCACAATTTAAAAGTTGTAATACCTCTTTTTGAAACAAAAATTTAATATCCATAATTGTTTGTTTATAATATACTATTGCTTCTTCTAAATGCATGTATACATTTGAAAGCTTTTCCTATGATTTTGCAATGACTTTTCATTCTATAGATTCTGTTTCTGTAAAGATTATGGTCCTCACAGTAGAAATGATGTGAGTGTTGTACTACATTTAATGATTTTTTTCTGCAGGAAGCAAAGGATACTATATTTTTCACTCTGATATCTGAACAGTATATTCACTGAACTTTTTTGAACTTTGGTCCTTATTATGAACGTCAAAGTTCAAATTTACTATTAGTTTTTAATCGCATTATTGACAAGGATGAACAGTCAAGGTCAGACTCGCCAAAATTTTGCTTACTGAAGATTCCCTAAGAACATTATTTGACAAAATAGCTGTTCCATGCCAATTTGTGAGAATGTCAAATCATGATCATAGCTATATTCAGAGAAGCACTTTTGAATATTAAATTATGGCAGAGAGACTTCTTGTATGTTAATTGCTCACACATATTGATTTTAAACAACCTACAGTATTTGGTTTAATGTAAGAAGAGTTCCTGATTTTCCATGTAATAGGTTATGAATTTGAAGGTCAAAAGTCAAGGTCTGTATTTAGATTGGAATAAAGAATGTTTTTTATTAATGTTCTGCTTATAGTGTTTAGATATTAAAGGGAGAAATTGGTGCATCAAGGTTTCTGTATTTGGTGTTTGGATGCAATTTATGCCCCCTCCTACTTTTTGAGGGATGGACATATGATAGCTTAAGTAAGCAATGTGTTGTCCTTGGTAACTGATAACATCATATCAAACTTCAGATACATTTAGGGAGATTGCTAAAATAGGCTGTGTCTGTTGCCCATTCACATTGTGAATAAGATATTGTTTAAATAAAAATTAACATTTGTAAACATTTCTTGTTTTGATGGAAATGTGTACCATCTTCATGGTTGCTACATAAGTTTCAGGTCACTCGGGTAAGAGGAAATTATGAATTAATGTTCTAGATCAAAGGTCATAATAACTGCTGCATAAAATTATACCAGAATTATGTGCAAGTGTACTAGAAAAAGAAAGGTGTCAAGTTGAGAAGATTTGTAGATATTTAGAGTATGGCATAGGCCAGCTGTATGTGGAATGTTATAAAAGCTATGATTGTATAGTAAAGAGACATTAGAAACTCATATTTGTAATAAAGGTTGCTTTTTAGCTCCGAGCCTCGCGGGGACGACTGTCTGGAAAACTATTGTTATGACCCCATTGCTGTCTACACACTTTAAGGAAGAAACTTTAACCTGGGCTATATATTTTAAACCAAGGAGGAAAGAGTTTTGATATTTCACATAATGATGCCTTATAAAGAGATCTTTCTTTTGGTATCAAGACTTTTGACCTAGTGACCTTTATTATGGACTTTGTCCTACTTTATAAAAACTTTAACCTGAACTATGTGTTTTGAACAAAGTGGGATAGGGTTTTGAAATTTTACATATTGATACCTCATGAAGTCGAGAGACCTTTGACTTTGCCTTAATTTTCACAAATTACAAACTGGGATATATCCTTTGAACCAAGGGGGATAGGGCTTTGATATTTCTCACATAAATGCCTTATGAAGGAACCTTTCTTTTGGTACCAATACTTTTGACCTAGTGACCTTTACTATAGATTTTGACCTACTTTTTAAAAACCTTGACCTCACCTTATCTTTTGAACCAAGGGAGGATAGGGTTTTGATATTTCACATATAGATGCCTCATGAAGAGACCTCTCTTTCAATATCAAGACTTTTGACCTAGTAAACTTGAGCTTGGACCTACTTTTCAAAAACTTTTATCTGGGCTATATATTTAGAATCAAGGGGGATATGAATTGATATTTCACCATAAGATACCTCATGAAGAGACTTTTTTCATTACCAAGACTTTGACGTAGTGACCTTTACTGTGGACTTAAATGTACTTGGACCTACTTTTCAAAAACTTTTAAATGGGCCATAACTTATAGGGAATGGGTGAAGGCGAGTCATGCTTCCTGGCAAGCTATGTTGTCTTTTGACAACTTTTGTTATCCGATACTGTGTTTTGATTTGAGTTTAAATAATTTGTTAAATGTAAATTTCATTAAAAAAATATTTAGAATTGTTTCGATCTGCTTGAGGGAATTTGTCAAAAGGTAAAGGTCATTAGTAAAAAAAAAAAAAAAAAAAAAAAGAAATTGGCTTACCTGAGATATAAGCTCAAGTGAGTTTTCTGATCACCGGATGTTGTCGGACATCTGTACATTTGTCTGTAAAGTTTACACATTTTTGACTTCTTGAGAACCACAGGGCCAATTTTAACCAAATGCACCTTAAAACATCCTTGGGGTAAAGGGGTTTCAAAGTTGTACAAATGAAGGGTCATACCCTTTGCAAAGGGAAGATAATTAAGGAATAGTAAAAATACCGGTCGACAGGGAATGCTTACTCCTCCTAGGCACCTAATCCCACGTCTGGTATGTCCAATGTCCGTGTTTGCCCAACTATCTATTTTGTATTGCTTATAGGAGTTATGAGATTGATCACTGTTCGTTATCTTCCACTTTTCATGGTGGTATCATTTAAAGATCTTCTCAAGAACCACAGGGGAAGGGATTAAAAAAAGCTCATGCTTGACAAAAAGGTATATTCTAAATAATGTGTCACAACCAAGGTCATTTAAGGTCATTTAGACAAGATCACTAATTAGAAGAATTTTGAAGAGGATGATTTAAGTTGTATCCAACCCATTTGTATATACACTGTATTATACAATAAAATATGTTCAGATCAGGAATTTTGTAATGAATGATTTTTTTAAGTTCATACTTGACATAAAAGGTTGTGAATGAACAGACAATATATATTGGTCCTACACCAAGGTCAAGGTCCCTTGCATTAAACAGTTTGTATTATAAATGATTTTATGAGCCAGAACTATGAGACATAAGGCTTATACTTGACAAAATTTCTTATTGCCAAACTGTTTGTCATCCTGAATGAAAGGTCACTGATATTTAGTATGAAACTGTTCAAACACATAATTACTGCAGGTCATAACTGTACAGTGGATGGATATGAAAAGTTCAGAATGGGCACGAAGGTTAAAGATGGTCAGACTCTGTTATGACCATTGTTCAGTGTCAATAAAGTCGAGGTAACAGGTAAAGTGTTAGAAATATTTGTTTCAGACCATAGGTTTATCAAAGTTACTATTGAAAAAGAAGACATCTTTGATCCCGAAAACTTGTGCCACTCAATTCTCTGAGTTTGAAAGATGCATATTTCAAATATGGTATGTTTTTATTTTGTGATATATAAATTGTCATTAATCCCATTGACTTCTTGTTATGATATTACATTTAGTTATGCTTTTGGAGTTTGAGTTAAAAGTAGTGTAATTGTAGAGATTTATGACTAGTCATAATGCATGTATCAAATATGATGGTGTTAACTGTAGTGTATTCATCTTGTAAAGGTAAAAAATAATTCTGTGCAATGTTTACCCAGTATTCTTAATTTCTAGATTGTACCAAGAATTGTAGTAACGTACCTGTTTAGTTGGTCTCGTCCTTATTTTCACTCTAGATGTAATACAACAATTGTTTTGGATTGTTTTAATGACTTTAGAGGAGAATACTTCGCATATATGAAATATAGTATATTTGTTTATAAAGTGATGTTTGCGAGCAGAATCTCTGAGGGTGTGTGTATCTTATGTTGCTCTCTTTCTACAGTGGTGACAAGGGAAACCATTAATATGAAGAATTATTATTTTATGCATTTTCTTTTCCCGTTAAAGAAGCATGAAGGCAATAAAAGGTCTGGAGCTACACTCATCTATTCATTTTGCAGATCATCAGAATGTGCGGATTTTTACAGTAGCAGAATTATCTTAATATAAGTTTGTGATTTGACAGTATAAGGCTGCTAAGACAGGTGGGGAGATGGGTACATGTGCTTTACTTCAATGCTTTTTCCACATAGCAATAATGAATTTTAGAATTATATATTCTAAATTTTAAAGGCTATTCTAACCAAAGGGTAAATAAATCTCTTCTTTTGAACTGAATAAAACTCAACCATGTTTATCACACACCATTTGATAAAGGTATGCAGTCACTGCACCCTTCTCAAGGAGGTGGGGTGAAAATCAAATTAGCATATGTCATTGAGGGTGTCAGTTTTTGTAAATGAATATATAGTATTAAAAAATTCTTAAATGATATTGTCAAGCACAGCAAGACAATAACGTAATTGTCAAATAGTAGTTAAAAACTGAGGTTCATGAATTTATAAACCAAAGGAATCTATCGTTTCAGAGCTAGACAACTTTATGAAAGCTTTATACCATCTTCTTAGGTAATTGTCATTGGTCATCGTCTGTTAACATTTTTAATTTCTTGAAAATTACATGGCCAATTTTTACCATTTTTGGTGTGAAGTTTCTTTGGGATAAGAGAAATGTAAATTGTGAAATTTATGAACTTGGCTTCTCCAGGACCAAAAGTGAAAGCCAATTTTTCAAAAATCTTCTTAGATCTACTCCCGGGGGGGGGGGGGGGGGGGGGGCAAATGCATGGTTATGATGTCCATGAAGCCCTTTAAAAAAATTGCGAAATTCATGGGGGTGCTGACTTGGCCGTATCATAAGAAATGTGCCTTGTGTTCTATTTTAGAAAATCTACTTTAATATATTGTATTGTAGGTTTGTAGCAATAAGCTGTAAGCATGTTGTATGTGTTCATTAGAAATGAAATTGAATAAGAGAATGAAAGTATACAACACAGTATTTTATTTACAACTTGTCATAGAGTATATAATGCTTAAGAAATCTTCTTTGTTCTGATGTTCAATGAAAGATGAATACACGTACACATTAGATGAGGGGTTACTGCTGTCTATCAAAATTACAGTTATAATTCATCGGGGAAGGGAGGGGGAGCAAATGAATGAGGGCTGATTAAATGTCTCAGACATCATCTTTCCTTCTATTGTAATTGAATGGGAATAGTATGCATAATTAGAAAGATCATAAAGTTTACCTAAAGACCCTGAATGAGGCTCAAATGCAAATATGAGACTCCCTAACGGACTATGGTACTCCGATGACCATTAAGGTCTGTGAGCCTTTTGTTGTATGTGTATATATGAATTTACGAAGGGAAAGAGCCGAAATGCAAATGCATTTTTAAATTTTTGTTGTTGTGAAAATGGCTATGAACTACTATTGTTCTGCTTTCCCATATCATGGAATATTTCAGTTAAGCAATTGCAGTTTATAATGCCAAGTTCATCGAAACCTGCTGTAAAATGGCTGAAGTATTGCTAAAATGGCGTAAAACATCGATCAATTAATCGAGAAACGTTATTTACTTTGAATATCCACTACTAGAAACATATATGTATATGAAAAGTTATGTATGTCTCTGCCACTACTTAAATCGGGGTTGTAAGACCTGTTGATCACTGGTCCAATCTCCCAGACGTCTTCATATAGTTACATCTTGGTCTTTTGTTTGAAATGGATTCGATACTAATTTTCGCTCGATCAAATTTTCATAGTTGGAGAAACAGTTTCCAAATTCTTTATGATATTTCACTTCTTCCCTTCCTTGGAGGATTTGAGTGTAACTATGTTTTCAGTCTTTGGATGCAGGGATAGTTATATGAATTTGAATTAGCTAATTTGCAAACAATGTTCAGAAATTATCGAACATTTTCAGTGTATGAAAAATACAAATTGGCAATTGTGCATGTTCTACCTAAATAATGTATACTCGCTCCAGATTTTTTCCCCACGACATCTATGATACTATCTACCAAAATTATATCACTTCTGAATTTCAAACATGATTAAGAAAGTACATGTATAGATATTACATGTACACAGCATAAAGAAAACCAGAAATATTGTGAAGTGTGTAATATGATTCTATGAAAAAGTGAAGATCACAGACAGTGATCAATCTCATAAATCCCAGAAAGATTACAAATTCAAGAATAGGACAAACAAGGACTCCAGAGGTGAGATCAGTTGCTTAGAAGGATTAATCATTCCCTGTTGACCGGTCACACCTGCTGTGAGCCCTCTATGTTGATCAGGTAAACAGAGTAATCCATATTGATCAAGTAAATTGAGTTATCCGTAATCAAATCAGTATGTTAAGAACAGTCTACCAATTGGTATGAAACGCGTCAAACAGCATTGGACCTAATGACGGGTTAATGGTCATATTTGCAAATAAGATAACGACCATAGGATATGCGAAATATTGACCACAAATGAGATTGTTGAAATCCGTGTAACATCAACTCGTGTTTCAATTTAAAAATGATCATGCTCAGAACATGCTCTGACTTCTCGAATCAGTTGAAACATAAACACTATATGATATGCAGGTGATAGTGGAATATTGCTACGTAAGTATGGAAAGTTGACGATGGAAAAACTGAAATCTCGTTTTGTCATAAAGTTGAGTTATTTTGTATGAATTTGTACTGTTAATGTATCTGGTTGTGAATTCGCTTTCTCTCTCTCTCATCATATTTCATAATCTTGGCTTCATTTAAGGGGCAATTACATCCAATTTAGATATATGTGATAATGTTTGAAGTTCTAAAGTAGCAGAGAAAATAGCAGTTTTAGTGTTAAATCATCAAAGAAAATATTGGTACCTTTCCTGGGCCGAAACTCGCCCAAACTAACGTCTAAATCAATTTAAAGTAATTTTTTTTTTCAATTTTTGCATATTCGGAAACGGTGACGATTTCATATTCTGGAGTATATAATTTATTTGTTAGATATGTTCATTTTGGAGAAGGTACATTCTAAATTTGAATCTAGCAATTACGTGCATTTCAAATGATGCATTTCACCTGCTTTATCTTTTAAATTACGTTCAGAGAGCCTTTTCTTTTCGAAATTTGTCCATCATTCGTTTGTCTGTATACAGATGTCATTTTTCTAATTTCAACTTTTTCTCGAGAACCACAGGACAAATTAGAACCAAACTTAGTTGGAATCGCTCTTGGTTATATTGATTTAAAAAAAAATAATAATTGGAAACATGAAAAGAAAGAATGGTATTTTAAAACTTGAAACACCTGAAGAACAGGCATTGCAATCCTGATTCAACTTTTTAAAGCCTTGATTCCGAGGACAAAATAAATACTGACCAGCAGGAAAAGCTATTGTGAAGATTTGTCATGAAAACTGAAATATTTGAAAGATGGTTATTTGATAAGATATCTAGATTTTATTTTACGATTTTTTGTCAAACAAATTCTTTTGTAAATGATTGAAAGTATTGCACTTTGAGAAGAAAAAGACGTACTTGTTGCACACATAAGAAAGCTTGCGAAAAGAATGGGACAGTGTGGATTGATTGTATGTCTGCGAATTAAAAGTAAGTAATGTTGTTTTCCTAATGTATAACGGTGAACTTGTCCACCTGTCAGGTGTGGTGAACATTTCAATGATATAGAGTAATCTGCTAAGTTATGAATTGAAGTGGTGTAGTCTATACATGTAGTGTACATGTGCATAAAGAATCTTGCAAGTATAGTAATGACGGAACAATCCACTTGTATGATATGTAAATTGGAAGTATTACATGAATAAACCATCCTCATTAGTGAAACAAAGATTAAGGAATCAACACGATTTTTCTTTGAATTTGTCACATGGGGAAAAAAAATTTGAGAGTTAAAGATCGCGTATATCTGTATTTATGAAAAAGTTTTGTACTCGTTTGAGAGGTAGCTAAGGTCATGGTAAGCAATGGTACGATAACTAACCCTAGATGTATGGCCCCGAGCGCCAATGGCAGTGGCCACAATACTCGATATGAGCAAATAATTTTTGTTGGAATATTGGCTCAGGTTTTTGGTACCTAAGCGCCAATTAATTGTTACCTAAGCGTAAAAACGCCAACAATTACGACCTAAGCGCCAATTAATGTTACCTAAGCTCCAACAATTGTTACCGGACTGATTCGTTCGGAGGAAATGTGTAATTTGTATTGTGGGAATACAAGTACAATCCTGTGTAAATATCTGTATAGTCTGCAACTAGTCATTGATTCAATCTTGAAGGGGCATTGTCTGTAATTTTGTCGCCAAAAATGAAAATGGCTAGATTGTATTATATATTTCAGTAATAACATAAGTATTTAATTATTTCAATCCTCAAAACAGGCGCAGGAATATATGTGATTAGGTGATTGAATAATTATTGTCTTGCAAGACAATAATTCTTTCTTATTGATTTCTTTACACTGAAAGCGATTACCTAACCTATTTTTATTAAGTTTCTCTTGTTTCTGTACAAAATAAATGTTTTTATTAGTCATTAATATATATCGCTATGCCATTGAGATTTTTAAGGGGGGTGGGGATGCTTGCCATCACTTTCACAGCTAATTCCCCTTTACTTTTGTTTCTTTCATAAAATTAGTATGTTGGGGGGGGGGGGGGGGGGGGGGGGCTGGTTGAAACAATGTGTGTTTGTTGCATATATTTTATCAATTGATAAGATATTGAAACAGCATAGATCTGCTTGCAAACATTTCTGGGATACTGTACTTTAAACCAATATGGAATTCGCCCTCTCCTGACCGATGGAGCACTAGTTTCAAACTCTTGTATTACAAGCATGAATTCCAGACTTTACTCAATTTTGAAACGATAATAATAAAGACATTTATGTGATCATACAATTTACTTTATGATAATTCTTCAGAAAAAAATTACGTTAAGGCGTCCTAATTTGGTATTCTGAGGAGAATATCAATGAGGAAAGTAAATCATATTCAAGAAAATGAAAAGCAATTTATTTTGAAAGAACCAATACTGATATTTTAAAAACAAAAACGTTCTGGTCTATGACTTGCTAAGGTGTTCTGTTCAGCTTGTTTTCTTTCATTTATTTTTAATTCTGAAAATGGGTGATATTTAATAGCAAGCAGAAAAGCACAAAAAATTTCTACGTACATATTGGTATACAATAATCTTGCTGAAGATGTAATTGGTTTTTCCAGATTGTCATCTGTCATATCGTTGCTTTGAACTCAAATGTGTCGCATCGAAGAATGTGACCAAACCATTTACAAGATTTAAAGCGGGATGAGGAATATTCTGCATATTGGGCGAAAGTTGGAAATATGTCTTCTTAAAATCGAGCATATAATTGTGTAACCATTTCAGGAACTTTGAGAGAAAAAATGCAACTTGTTAGTGAATGGAACTGGATAATACTGATTTATATAGAATGTTCACACCATATTACATCACTAGAAAAACATCATTTCTCAGAAGTAATCTCATGTATGATATTACTGCTATTAACAGAACTCAGCCTGTGGTGGTTAGCAGACAGTAGCCGTTCTTGGCTGCCTCTGGTTATGGTAATCTGTACGAGCTGCTTCCTGTCCGTTAGAGTACCAGGGATCCAGTTGTTTTCAATAAGTAAGTCTTTCAATGATAAAATTAAGAGATTAGTGGCTACTGAGAAAGAACGCACCAAATTGAAATCTCATGAGTGGTAACTGTTTTTGGCATGACACATGCTGCTCATTTTTATTTTTAGGGAAAACAGTATGAAGAAAGAGAGGAAAAGGAAATTAGTAAGCTGTCCAATGCGGTGGCAAAAACACGTGAGGTCAGTCTAAGATGTGCACACTTTCTGTTTTTTGAGTGCAATTTTGAATTCATGGTACAACGAAAGAAAACCCCAGAAAAGTAGAGATTTTATAGTACAAGTTTTTCATAGTCCTGATACAAAATATAGATATACATGTACAAGTATATTCAAAGAAATTGGTTTTTCAGAGTACTTGAACGATGGTGAACGCTTGGCAATACGGGCTGCGGTGATGTGGTGTTTTCAGGGACATTCGCTACAAAAGAACCGACTTTTTACAAAGCTGACATTAATGTGGAGAAAAGAAAACAATAAACAAGATAAATGATGTTGAACTTGAACTGACTCATTATTTAGTACTTAGATTAGGAGAAATGAAATGTGAACTAATCTGGTATAAGGAAAGGTATTACTGTGGACCATTACAAGATGTCTACACTCTACGAAATAAACAGGGTGTCTTAAGATTAAGGGTATTGAATATTATTAGACAGTTGGAAACTTTTTTCAGTCATATCAACACCATCACCAGCAAATTTTTAACAAGCACACAGATCGACCATGCTTCTCGGGTTTTTCTGGCAAATCCAGAAATGCACAAGTTTTCCAAAATTACTGGAAAGCTCCAATAAGTTGTGGTAACAGGGGCAGTTACTGATGTAAATTAGAAAGTAATAGAGAAAAATATCCATTAGATATCAGTGATTTTTAATGGTCTGATCTATAGTGAATAAATTTCAATAAAACGGGGTTCGAATAGACCGACACAAGGGCGGAGGGGGGGGGGGGGGGGGTCCGCCCCCTCCTTTTTTTTTGTGGACCAAAAATTTTGAGAGCTATTCAATTTTAACGAGTATCGAGTCTAAATGATAGGAAAGGTGAATATTTACATGTTATTGCATTATTCAAATTTATCAACACCAGTATATCATCTAATTCTAGGATAAGTAAGACGACACACTGATATATATAAACGATATTTTCGTCAGATACAAGTATCACTTAAGAATTCCAATTTGAAAGTGAATAAGTGTCGGGAAGTGCTCAAAATACAGGACTTTGCATCCAGAGCTTCTGGGGGACTAGGCGGCCCCCAGACCCGCCTATTCAGAGTAATCTTTAAATCAGCTCCCCCCTCTTATTTCATTCTGAAATAAGTATGGCGATTAAAATGACTAGAACATTGGAAACAAGTAGTAAATAACCTAAGCATTTTCATGTGTGTAAAAAAAATGTATCTCAAGGTCTCCCTACGATGTTTTGTGCACCAGAAAAAAGGTGTAAATGGAATGGGGCTGGGGGTTATGAAAAGTACGTAAAAGATCAAATGCTAGACCCCCCCCACCCCCCTTCACAAATTCCTGGCTCTGCCTAGGGACAACCTATCATTAAATTGAAATGGGTTTATTAGATCTTTGAAGATAAGTCTCGACACAAATGTAGTGGGAATTTTTTAGGTGGCTAGTTAGAAATACAGATACATGTACACAAGACATGATTTCGGCAGAAAAAGATGCGCTGTAAATCAAAGAATTTTTATAAGGGGTCAATATGTATCTCTGAACTCGCCAAGATTCCGCGACGTTGAGAAAATAAAATGATCATACTTGAGACGTAGGTCGTTCATGACATGTTTTGTCAAACTCCAACTAATGATCTTTTGGACAAGGACATCAAGAAAACTCGTGCTTTGTGCAATGTGAATTTCGATCCCGTTTCAGGGTAATTAAAACAAGATCAAATGAAGAGAAAAATAGTACACGATTTTTGTCCAAATCCCATACAACGGAAAAAGATAAAGATGTGTAAACATTGCATAGATGTGGCTTATCACGTGATTATTTGTGTTGATCCCAATCTGATTAAAATCAGATCCTTTGATCCGCTCACGTAGATTGCGACACAAGATCTGAAGTCGATTGATAATTACGATTCATCTATGAATAGTGATGGGTACGATTTGAATAACTGTCAAGATGGCTGATGTAGTGTTGTTTGGAAAATCTCTTCCTTACCAATCATTGATGCCAATGCAAAAAGCATTTTCACCCTGTCTTTTAGCTCTAAGGATTCTTTTAGTCTTTTATACCGACCTAAAACTTTTCTGGCACACGCTAGTATTGGTGCCTTCAACGATGTTGAAGTTTTGAGCGCTGCTAATCAACTGTCTGCTTTCGTCGGTCATTTTTTACTTTTTATCCTAGAACTTTTTTGTTTCCTCTCCATCTGCATTTTTACAGGCTAAATAAAACAAAACCAGCAGAGAATGCAGCTGTTGTTTACATTGCATATTTTGACATTTGTGCAGCCTCCCATCATAGGCACAGTCATTGAAATTGACACAAGGATTTATGGGGAAACATTGCTGGCAGAACCCTCTGTTAGGTTGATTCAGATCCTTATGTAGCGATCTACGGGAGCGGATCAAAGGATCCGATTTTGATCAGATTGTCTGAATTCTGACCTACTGCAAATTGAACAAATTCAAGTTAACCGAGAGAAGGATATGCTGGTCTTTTTAAGGAAAAGGTGACGATAACGAACGGTGAAAAATCTCACAATTCCTATAAGGATTGCACAATTAAGAGTTTGGCAAACACGAACCGCTGGAGCTACACTACCAGAAGTGGGCTCAGGTGCCTAGGAGGAGTAAACATCCCCTGTTGACCTGTCACATTCATCGTGAGCCCTATATCGATCAGGTAAATGGAGTAATTCGCAGTTAAATTCGGCGTGTAAAGAACGGCTTAACAATTAGTATGATACACGTCAGACAGCATTGGACTCAATGACAGGTTGTAGTCAACTATCGGCAAAGTAGATCGTTATAACGACCATAAAATTTGCAAAACGTTGACTGAATATCCTGTAATATCAATTTGTTAGTCGGTAGCCTGCCTCGATTTAAAAATTGATCACACGCAGAACAAGCTCTTGCGTAACAAATAGGTTCATACACATAAACACCATATGCAGGTGAGAATGGAATATTGCTACAAAGATGTAGGAAAGTTGACGATGGAGAAGCTGAAGTCATCCCGTTTGTCATAGAGTTAAGTTTAACATCTATGATTAATGTATAATTACGAAGCAGAATGTATGATTACGAAGCAGATGAAATTTCATATCGAGGTAAAATATTAGCGGGGCACGTGTACATTCAGCGATAAATATTGTTAGACGGAAAACGGGATAGAGAGAATCACTTTGAGCATTGGAAGGAGAATTAGATTTCATGTTTGACAGGAGATCATTATTCAGTATGACTATACACTGTAAACCAAAGATGTATCTTTGCAGCGTTGAAAGATATACATGTATATATTATGTTAATTCTGAAGTTCATTACAACCTTAAGGTATTGTTTGAACTGCACTCAAGGTTACTAGTATTTATTTAAAGGGACTGATTCACGATTTCCCCTCAAATTTTGTTTTTCACTTTAAATGATCAAAATTTATAATCTAATATGTTTAAAAGGTTTCACAAAAAATTAAGGTAATTCATCAAGACAGAAGCTCATTATAGAGAGTTTATTATTTGTTTTGAAAACAAAGATTGAAGTGTGTTATTGTTTACGAAGTTTTGAAAATAAAGGGATATTGATCCAAGTTTATTAGATATATCACATTTCAAGTATACTTTAAGTAAAACGTATCATTTAAAAGTTAAAATTTGTGATTGTACAAAATGAAGATGCTTTAAATTACAAAAATTGATGTTTGACCGGTTTGTTTGTTTACATAAAAAGACTCGAGTCTTTGTTTACCTAACACAGAATCAAAGCTAAGATACTGCTCTTATCCTTGCATTCAGACGGTCCAAATTTTGGTTGTCAACATTAAATGAGTTATATTTTTAATTTTTAACATAAAAAATGATAAACATTTCTTTCAAAAAAACGTGAACCAGCCCCTTTAAGGTCAATGCCAGGAATTGAACCTTGGTCTGTTACAAAAGATTGAAATACTTAGTATTTTCGATGTGAACTACTTTGGATGTGCTCCACGGTGGTTATTAGGACAGTTTCTGGTAATAGTTCATATCTTGGAATGTCGAAATTACTACTTATTGTTGTATTAGGAGCTTGATAATGTGCCAAATGTGTACTAAATTCAACCACGGTTATTGCTTTGAACTATATTTTTTTTAGCACGAGGAATTCATTGTAAATATGCCCGGAAGTGTGTGAAAAAAGAATTAATTGCAAAAATTTTAAAATTAGAGGTCAAGGTCAAAAGAATTGAACAGAGCCAAATTCTCATAATGATGAATACATATGTATTTGTATTTAATTTTCGTGAAGGAATCAATAGGCTAGGAAGGTACAATCTAAAAATGTGAGTTCAAGGTCATACAGAAGACCAAGGTAAAAAAAAAAAGTCTGTACACAGCCTGTGGATAAAATTTGAAGGAATATCCAATATGTGAAAGTCAGAACCATGTAGATAGCTGGGTTGAAAGAAAGTTAAAACATCAGCAAGAGGAACCGATGTGATTTTAATGAAGACATTCTAAAAGCATTTCCTGGCACTTCTTTTTCACAATTGTCTATTTTCTAAAAGCGAGCTTAACGCAAAATTACCAACTATGAGATGATGTCATAAAGAAAATTACAGGCATTGGCGTGGGATGACTCTTGCTCTACATTGAATCTCTCTCATTCACAGTTCAAATGTTATAACTAATCTTCTCTCTCATTCACAGTTCAAATGTTATAACTAATCTTCTCTCTCATTCACAGTTCAAATGTTATAACTAATCTTTGGTGTTTTTGTCTACAGACAGTGTAGTATAAAACTACAGTTTAATTCCAGAACGTACAAAATCACACGATATCCACAGAAATACACAATTTATTGTCTTTAGTATAGCATCCTTGTAGGTACTATGAATGGATAAATTAAAGTATTACAATGCCGGATTGTATTACGAATTTCCTCTACTGTAAGCCAATTAAACAACTTGCTAATGTAAAAAAAAAAAAAAATCCGGTATTTCCAGAACTAAACATAAGATATCTATAATTTCATACATTCACATACGTGCGAATGAGTATGACAGTCATAACAAACACCCATTTAATTCAAATTGAAATTACTGTGCCCAGTACAGAAATGCAATGAAAATACAAAGAATGACAAGGTAACCTAACAAAAGTAAGTAATAATTGTAAACTAAAATGCTTTTACGAAAGTCCACTTTCTTTGATTGAATATTGTTTTTAGACTTTCAGTTCTCTTGCCAAATCCTGAAAGATAATTCTCCTTAGATCCCTAAAAATGACATGAAATCCTTTCAGAATAAATATACATGTAGCAAAGAGGAAACAATTAAAAACTTTATGATTTACATATCAAAGAATATATCCAATCAATTGGAAATCATAAGTTTCAAACACCTAATACAAAAATTGCACTCCTTTTAGAGCTTTATCAAATGCTACATTTACCTAATAAAAAGGGCCGTAATAATGCAATGCTGTACAAAATGGATGAAAGTGAATGAGGTGATGTTTTAAAGACCTCAACCTCCCATATAGCATGATTATCCTCCAAAATAGTTTAAAAAATCAATATATGCCTCCAGGGATGCATAAGCCGAGTTGCATGGGATACATTGTAAAGTCAGGAATGATGTGGCATATTCATAATTGTGAAGAACTAATTTCAGTTTTAAACTTTTCAAGTTACTGTCCAGAAACCATATTTCTCTGAAGTTTTCAATCTACTTTTGGTCACTGTGACCTTGACCTTTGACCTTTTTTCTCCAAAATCAATAGGGACCTTGCTTTGCTGGTATCCAACAATATCACCAAGTTTCATTTGATTCAAATTAAAAGAAATTCAAGTTATTCTCCGGAAACTGATTTGTTTTTGGAATTTTAAATCTATTTTCGGTCACTGTGACCTTGACCTTTGACCCATTTTCTCCAAAATCAATAGGGGTCTTCCTTACTTGGTACATAACAATATCATTTGATTCGGATGTAAACTTTCTGAGTTATCATCCGGAAACCAAATATTTCTGAAATTTTCATTCTATATTCGGTCACTGTGACCTTGACCTTTGACCTTTTTTCTCCAAAATCAATAGGGGTCTTCCGTACCTAGTACCCAACAATATATCTACGTTTCATTTGATTCAGATCTAAACTTTCTGAGTTATTATTCGGAAACCAAATTTTTCTGAAATTTTCATTCTATTTTCGGTCACTGTGACCTTGATCTTTGACAAATTTTCTCCAAAATCAATAGGGGTCTTCCTTACCTGGTACCCAACAATATATCAAAGTTTCATTTGATTAGATTGTAAACTTTTCTCGAGTTATCCGGAAACCAATTGTTGACGCCCAACCGCCCGCCCGCCCGCCAATCCGCATCACCAAACCAATAGCCGAGTTCAACTTCGTTGCAACTCGGCTAAAAATATCACATCATTCAGCCAGTGACGCAATTCTCCCTCATTTTCAGTGATACAAATAATATATGAAGCCATTGAAATTGTTTTCAATATAATGATGATTTTGGATTTACTATTTAATGCACCATCCTCAACTACCCCATCTTTCTAAATTTCATTCAGATCGTAAAATGTTGAAAATTTGATGCGTATTTAGCGGCCATTTTTGAAAATGGCAGCCGTTTCCAGGTCACCATTTTATTTCCTATCCTCAACTAGCCTACGTTATTGGTTACCAAATTTGGTTGAGAGCAGACAACACTGAAAACTTTACAAATTTGGACAGGGGTTTCCCTATACAGTAACTTTAGTTTCATTGTATCCCAAATAGCATATGGAATACTGAAAGTACCTATAAAGGCAGGAATAAAAATTAGGCGGGGGTTCTCCTCTGCATTATTGTTTAATTCAGAAATTTGACATGTTTCGGTCGAGTTCATTATTTTATTCCCTATCTTCAAATACCCCATCATACAAAATTTTGTTGATATAGGACATTAATAAATTGGGCCGGGCCGGGTGTTTTCTGTAAAGCAAAGTTTTTGTATCCTCATCAGCACGTGAATTAATGCCTTAAAAAGCATTTCAGAACCCCCTGTAAAAACTTGGGAAGGGGTTCCTCGATATACATTGAAGTTTATTGAGATATTTAACATGTTTTGACAGCCAAACTTTTAAAAAACTACCCCTACATGAAAAAGTTTTGTTGAGATCAGATAACTTTGAAAAATTGACGCGTTCTCCGTGGCCATTTTAAAAAGCAAATTCCGCCAGTTTAAAAACTCTGCATTGATATCATAAGATATTTATCATAAATTAGCTTGCAACCCAATGCTATTCTTTATCTTGAAAAGAAAGCAGGTGCAAAGTCACTATTTTGATCTCCTTCTCTTTGTTGTCTTTTGCTTTGTGTCCACTGGCTGACTTGTGTCTGCAAAACAGAATGACTTTAATTAGTATATAAGGTGCGAGATGTCAGTCAATAATCTCCTTTTTGTAACTGTCATCCTCAGGAAAACACAATTTGATCATTCTTCATACAACATGTGATTTACAAACTAGAAGAGATAAAAATCTATATCAGTCTACATCCTTTACATACCATCCGGTTCCTCATTGATGGTTGGTTGTTTCTGCAACATTGGTCTCTTCAGTTTGGCCTCTTTCTGTGCTGCCTCCTGCTCCTTTCCTGCAAAACATTCGTGAATAATTTTCTTCAACCTCACTAGTCCTGGATTTCTCTCTACTCCATATGCTGACTCCTCGTCAATGCTGACATCAATGGATGTGGAGGAGGTGGACGCTAATCTCACTTTTGTGATCTTCTTTGATTCACTCAGTCTGTCCTCCAGGAAATCCTGTAAAGAACTGGAATATTCCCTCGCAAACCGCTTTCCTTTCGCTTCCATATCGCCCTTTTCTAATGAGCTTTGTGGAGAAACTGAAATGTCACTAGTTCTTCTCCTGAGACTTTGCACTGCAAATATAATGATTCTACTGATTGCAAAAGGTAGTACATCAAAGTGTAATAAAATGCATTTCCCCCTGATTGTAACAGCTTTTACAAAGATTTTAATTTTACATGTTATACAATTTTTCTGTATTTTTCATAAAACTGATTTATTTACTGACTAGATCCATCCTTTTGCGACAGAGACATCATATCAGTGTCTTCATCATCAAGGTTAACATCCATATCCTCCTCCTCTTTCATCAGCTCTTCACAAGCATTGAAATCCTTCAGTAAACTGATTTCTTTAAAGTCCTCCTCAATAAAATAATCATCACCAGTCAAATCTCCATACTTAACTCGTTCCTTTTCTGGACATTCTCTGAACACATAGTTGAAGTTTATCCTTGTTCGTAGCAAATTAAACATTGGGTCCTTCTTGGTGGAGTCACTTTGAAGGGGCAACTGGGGAGGTGGTGATTTATCACTGTCATCGAGATCATCATCAGAATAATCATCATCTGAAGATGAAGCTGCAGAAACCTTCGCTCCGGTAAAAGCACCTGCTCTGAGCATGGTCTGTAGTTCATCATACGTGTAGACAAATTTTGTTGTTTCTTTCTGGCTTCTTCTCTTCTTTCGAGTCGCCTCAAACTTTCCACTCTCAAAGTCCTGTAACATATGCTATTTATGTATGTCTTTGATTTCTTTGTTAGGCCAAGTAAAATTAATTAGTAGATTATCATTCAAACTTCACAAAAGAATGGGGAGGGTGGGAGGATTTTATTTTTTATTTTTCGCCATGGTATTCTTGACCTCGAAAATGCCTTCTCTCATTGAGAAAAGGCATTATAAATCATAATTACATGTGCATTTGGGTTTCTAAAAGGCAAAGTGAAACAAAGTACGTTTACGATACCGGACCGGACATAAAAATATCCGGAAATCGTAATTTTGAAAAATAAAAAAAATCGGGGTGGGGCGATTTTCGAGGGGCGGGCGGGAATGATAATCTACTAATTAATTTTACTTGGCCTTACTTTAAACTCATGCAATGCTACCTTGTTCCGTTGTTGAAAAGTCGAAAAACTGCAATTTAATATTTCATGGTTAAAAAAACTCACCTACAAAATGACTGAAAAGGAAACTGGGATTTAGTGCTGCAGGATACATCACAAAACTCAAATTTTTCACATCAATGAATACCATTCCATACCATAAGACAAACCCTATGTCTGTCAATATGTATACCTTATAGAACTGGAGCGCTTTGGCTATTTTCTTAGTTTCTCTGACTTGTGTTAATGCCCACAAATGATTGTCTTTTATCAGCTGGTATTCTGGATGGTTCATGGGCAGACCTCCAAGCTTTGTCAAGTGCATTGCATGCTCATAGTAAGAAATGGCCTTATATAGCTTGTTAATGGGTTCATCTAGATATAATTATTTAAAAAATATGATTTCAATATCAAAACAAAGCCTTTGTGTTTGCTACAATACATGTATATTAATATGGTATTAATATCTATAATCTTGTTTGCTACAATACATTTATATTAATATGGTATTAATATATATAATCTTGTTTGCTACAATACATTTATTTTAATATGGTATTAATATATATAATCTTGTTTGCTACAATACATTTATATTAATATGGTATTAATATCTATAATCTTGCACTTTGAATTTTAAGCTGAAATAAATACTTTTGACATTAAAAATGGAACCCAAATGTAATATTCAACTATACATTCAATCATGTCCATGCAGTCTGCAAGAAGTTTACTCCATCCTTGGATGTGCAACACAGTGAAATGCAAAGACTGATGGTAATGATTAATCATGCAAATATACATGTATTTGTAGAGAAGTACCAGTATATAGATTCTGTGTAACAGCTGGATCAATGCTGAAAATAAATATACATATTAGTAGAAACTAATCATATACAGGGTCAATCTGTAAAACCTTTCTGAGTCCAGTATAGAATCATGAATTGATTTTTGAATATTCAGGTATTCAAATCATGGAATATGAAGGGGCTGTTGATGGAGAATCAGGCAGAGGTTAGCACATGGAATTTCTGAGATGGGGAAACTGTCAATGAATTTAGAATTACTTGTGGTCTTTGGTGTATAAGATAAAAATGATCTTTAATCTCTACTAATATAGTGGCTGTAATATTCCATGAAAACAGCAATAAGAACCATTAATCAAGGAATGATAACTCATATCCACAAGAAATGTCAGAATGTTAAAACTTAATTAAAAATTTTAATATATGTATATTACATAAAGATTGTATACACAAAGACTATTATAAACGTCATCACTATACTAATTTTGGAAAAAATATCTCTAGGTAAATTCAACTCTTAACTCTAACTTTATAGGTCCCAACATCCCCTCGTCATTTTTGATGATCCCATGTCTCTATCAGTCCCGGTTTTAAAGTCATACAACTTTCTATTATTAGGGTCCAAGGTCAACCTCCCTGGAGATACTAACTTGTAAGTCACAACACCCTTTTATCATTTCTGAAGATCTCATGTCTCTATCAACACCGATTCTAAAGTTATACCAGATTTATCTTCAAGGTCAGAAGTCAAAGTCGGTGGAGTCACTTGAGCTTGATACTGATTATATGAGTTTGTGTTAAAGGTCAAGGTAACTGAAGTCACATTTCCTTGACATTGATTTCTAGTTCCTATCATCCTTTCATTATTTCCGAAGATCCCATGTCTCTGTCAAACTGATTGTTCAGTCATCCCAATTTTATGTTTTAAGGTCAGAGGTCAAAGTCAATGGAGTCACTTGACCTTGATACCATTTTGTAGATCTTATCATCTTCTTATTATTTCTGATGGTCCCAAGTCTCTATCAATTCAAGACCTAAAGTTTTACGAGTTTTATGTTGAAAGTTGGATGTCAAGGTCACTGGAGGCACTTGAACTTGATACTAATTTGAAGATCCTATCATCCTTTCATCATTTCGCAAGACCCTATGTCTCTGTTAGACCGAGTTCTGATGAAATACTTTTTTTTGTTCCAAGATCAGAGATCAAAGTAACTGGAGTAACTTGACCTTGATACTAATCTATAAGTCCTGTAATTTTCTTACCATTTCTCAAAATCCCATGTCGCTATTAGTTCTGGTTTTAAAGTTGTGCCATTTTCATGTTTGTGGTCATAGGTCAAGGTCACTAGAGTCACTACGGTACCACTACAATCTACTTACCAGAGCTATTGTAAGTGCTCGTTTGTTTTTTAAATATTGACGAGTATACCATCTTTACAAGTAAAGGGTTATTGATTCATTACCTCGCACTAACCCTTGACATCAGTGACTATCAAAAGGTTGGGCTCGTTCCGATTGTTTCCACAAAAGAGTGGGAACAAATGAGAATGCGGTTCTATTTATAACAACGCGAAGCGAGAGATTCAAATAAAAACACGTGTATTGATACCTACAGTTATGGCAATTTCAATCGTTTAAGCAATACTGTCTTATAAGCAAAAAGGTTTCCAAACTTGATCTACTATCAATAAACGGAATTAGTACATGTACATGTATGTATATGTATGGAGATGTGTATAGGTATGTAGATGGATATTTGATATATTAATTTGATATAAAATGTGATAGTTGAATAAATATTACAAATAAAAAAACCCCGTAATCAGTAGTGTAAATATTACAATCGCGCGTGTTTATCATTATAGCAGTATGGGATCGCGTCATTTGTATCCATATACACCATAACAATATGCAGTGATTTCATTGGATGTTTTATTTATAGTGGAATGTGTAATGGTCTAATGAGCCCAACTTTTATATAGCGACTGATGTCAAGGGTTAGTGCGAAGTAACGACTCAATAACCCTTGACTTGTGAAGATGCGAGTATACTTTAAATATGCCATTCAAATGACTTTGAACTAATAAACAATACAAAAGAATTGAAGTGATCCTTGTAAATTCTTACATTTGTTTCCTAATTTGTTCTGAAAGTAGTCCCAGTACATATAGATGGCTCTTTCTATCTGAACAGTGGCCACGTCATGTACTGTCAGGGTTATTAGTTCATGAGGAGGTGATATAATCTTTTTCCTCAACTCATACGCTTCTACAATGTTGTCCTCAGCCAGCCCCATCTGTCTCAACTTCATCTCTACAAAAGCAAGTGATCGCTGGACTTCTGCAAAGCTGTCAAACTTTTCCATCTTGAAATGAGTGAACAATCTGATTGCTTGTTGATAATAGTTTTCTGCATCTCTAAAGCACTTTTCAGCCCAGACTTTGTCAGCTCTTTTTTCCAGTTCAAGGCCCTCTCTGTACAGACATTTTCCAATATTGTGGATGTATAATGGGATATCTATGTTGTTAAAGTTCGTGGATATGCTTTGTGCACAGAGAAACGCCTTTAAATGATTGTATTTTGATTGTTGAAGACTTGGTGGGTTCAAATTTGCATACACTTTCCCCAAAGAATTGTAAACCAATGCCAAATCTATCTTGTATTTGTTTCTAACAGCTTTTTCAAGTTTTTTCCCCATAGTTGTTTAACTTCTTCAAAATAATACTGCGCCTCAGCATATTTTCGGTCTTTGAGACATAGCTTCCCAGCAAAATAAAAGACAGCCCCTGCAACTTCAACATATGGCTCCATATTACCAGTGGTAGGAGAAATGCTTGGTAGTGTTTCATTCAATATACAATTCAAAATGTTCTCTGCTATTTCATTTCTGTCACTCTCAAAAAAATTTCTTCCCAGATATACTTGCCATAATGCAGTTTCCAAAAAATCCCCTCTCAGAATAGAGTGCTCAATGAATTTGCCCAAGAGTTTGAACTTTGCATAATCTTCAAGAAACAGATCTGCTACTTCTGAAATTTGTTTGCAAGTCAGAATTGACCTTGAACTCTTCTTCGATTTCAGCAAGTCAGGGTGGATCTTCTGGATCAAATCATAATATGTCTTCAGGTGAAACTTGAAATCTTTCAATTCTTTCCAAGCTTTGACACAATTTTTCTCGAATTTCTCAAAATTTTTACTGCTTCTCTTCTCTACATAATCGATAAATAAATGTTTGGCCTCATTAACTGGTGCTTCAAACACTTCATGTTTAGCAATTTGGCAGAGAAACTCACAAACTAGTGGATGCAAAGAAAATCTCACTTTCTTCGAGGCTGTATTAATGTCTTCTGTCTCCTCCCTACTCAAATCATCCACCTCAACAAAATGACGGCTCTTCAAATAAATCATATTTACATTCGTTTCTATCACTATTGGATGGTCATCATCCATACTCTTCTCACCCAACACATATGCTGCAGTTGGCAGATCGAATTTAGCTGTTCCCAATACGTGCAACTTTACCAGTATGTCTTGCTTGCTCTTGTCCAAGGTTTCGAATGTCTGGGTAAGACATTTGCTCTCCATTTGTAGGCCAGGGAAATCTTTTTCCAGTTTTTTGGCCAGCATTTCAACATTAACCATGCCACTTCTGATGGCAGCCCCAACAGATTTGATGGCCAATGGACTTCCCCCACACAATTCTACAATCTTCTGGCAGACGTCATTATCTGGTGGAGGCTGAAACAGTGAACTGGATGTAGGGAAAATAACTGTATACTTATTTTCTTCTTTATAAATGTAAGTTTCGGCATAATTGGCAGTACTCAAATGAGAATATTACACAATATGATATTTAAGAATGACTAATTTTGATGTATAAAACAATTCAACATGGTTAGAGCAGAAATAAGATTATAAAGGAAGATCCTGTAATTTGTCTTGCTTTAGAATGGATATTTTAATTCAACAATTAGTTTGTAGTTTTGACTTGGAGTTAAACACTAGTCTAGCCAATCCATCTTTTTACTTGAGGTTATAATCGGTCATGGTAGCCTAGAATTTAAGGCATCCGATTCACAACGGAGAGGTTGGCCATATTATGTACAATGTAATTCTTTTCGTTTGTCATCCGCAAATTTGACAATCTGGTTGTTCGTGTCGTGTTATATATATATATATATATATATATGATTGATTGATTGTATCTTCCTTAACGTCTTGTTCGAGAATTTTTCACTCATATGAAGACGCAAGGCTGGTGAAGGGCTTCAAATTTAGACCTATGCTCGGCGCTTACGGCCATTGAGCAGTGAGGGTTCTTTAGCGTGCCACACCTACTGTGGCACGGGTCATCCGTTTTTAAGGTCATCTCCGAGGACCCGTGACATTCACACCTAATGCCGAGCGTTTGGCGATGGAACTATCACTACCTGTTTTAAGGACTTGGGGCTGTCGCGGCCGGGATTCGAACCCCGGCCTACCGCATGCAGGGCGAATGCTCTAACCTCTCGGCCACCGCGGCGGTTTATATATAAAGCACAGAAAACACTTTCATTGGATACCCAAATATCACTACCCGTTATCACTATCAATATCAATATCACTATCACTACCAAATTTGGATATATATATATATATTGGCTAAGTGGTGGAAATTTTGATTCATTATGTACGTAATGCATTATATCTTCAATACAACCTATCATCAAGTCAAATTTTGTCTGACGTGTTTCATACCGATTGTTAGGCCGTTCTTGGCACATTGATTTTGACTACGGTGAACTCCGTTTACCTGATCAGGATATAGGGCTCACGGTGGGTGTGACCGGTGTACATTGGATGCTTACTCCTCCTAGGCACCTGATCCCACATCTGGTGTGCCCAGGGCTCCGTGTTTGCCCAACTATCTATTGTGTATTGCTTCTAGGAGTTATGAGATTGATCACTGTTCGTTATCTTCACCTTTTATCTATTGACTTCATAATATGTTTTAAAACCAGAGAGAATGAAAATCACTTGGCTGCAAGTGTAATTTCAATAGGAATGTTTTCATTGTAACTACGTTTTACAGCTTACTATCTTAAAGGACACATCGCATGTTTTTAAACTTTTTAATTTTTTCAGCAAAATTAATTCATTTCATGCCTAAAACTACTTTACATGTGTTTTAAATGAAACAGTTTGCGTAGTTTTCGAGTTTGAAAGCGATGAAATTCAAATCTTGCGATATGCATATTTTCTTCGATATTTTACGCGCCATTATCTGTGACGTCATATGCGACCTCGAGCGAGAAGATTTGAAAACAGTTGTTAGTCATTTCATAAACAGATTAGATTTAATTGACAAACAAACAATTATCACATTAACGGTTTGTAAATAACACTGCTTTAGGGTGTTTTGTGCCGTTTAAGGGTGTACTTGCTGTCAGTAGAGAGGCTTTGGACTGTGTTTTTTTCAATTTTCGAAGGAAGGTATGAGGGACAAGACGTGAATATTTTTTGTCGGCACAACGACTTTGCCATAAAAAAAACCCCAGTAGAATTTGTCCCTGTACTTTTTTAAACAAGCACTTGGACAAAGACGTAGATAAACTGTGAGAAAATGGTTCTATCGAAGCTACCCACTGGTACACATAGGCCTACGACATATGCTTTCCGTTCTGCTCTCAAATTCAATACACACTTGCACCAACTGACCTTCACCTTGTAGGCAGAACTTCGCTAGCAGTGTCTACCAACTGGTAGTTTTAAAAAAGAAATTTGAAGATAAAAGATAATTGAACTTTCAATTATAAATAATAAAATATGATATTTCCCAACTTTGAATTGAATTATAATGCTTTCATTTTTTTAAGGAACACGTACGTGTTTACAACAACAGCACGCCGCGCTCCTACTTCCTAAGTAACAACGTGTAGATAACAACAACAAAAATAATGATTAATAAAATTGCTTGAATAAAATAATTTAAAAGTATTGGGATTTTCACCATAAGTTTGATAATTTTTATTTTTATTTTTTTTCGAAATGCACCCGTGACAGTAGGCCTAGTTGTCAATGACACATAATCGTATCATAATTTAGGTTTATCTAACTTCTCCAAAAATAAATTTAATAATAATTGCACTGTTTATTTCAAAAAGCAACAACGCTAATTACAGTTGTTTACAGAAATGACATTACCATATTGTGTTTAGACAGTGATCCCATGTAAACATTATTTACTCGCAGATTTCATACTCGCTTTCCTCGCTACGTTTGGGTCGCTATTTGTATGCACTGGTGGCTAAAAGATTTAAGACTCGGGAAATTTGTCAACATCGAAATAAATGTTATCCATGGTAAATAAATTAGGCCCCTAAAACCCGAGTTTTTAAAACTATCTAACACTACTTTTACAACAAGTTGATCGACGAAGGTCGCATATGACGTCACTGTACCACGTGACTACCTATCTAATTAACTAGGCTTTTTGAAATCAGGGCTTAGATTTAAGTCCGTATTGTGGCTAATTATCGCAATACTTCAGCGAACGAACTATTACAATTAATTTCTATAAGCATAAAGAAGACAAAATGCATATAATTTTGTATACTTTGAAAACACGATATGTGTCCTTTAATGACTTGGGAATCTAACGGAAATGAAAATAGAATGTAAATATAAAAACTAAATTCAGTTTTGAAAATGCAGGAGGTATGCTTCACACTAGCAGAATTTCATGTATTTTCAAAAGTTAAAGAAGATGTGTTTGTGAAACACAAATGCCCCCGATAATGGCACATTCCGAACACAAGGGCAAATATCTTGGTACCAGTAGAAAGATCTTGTCAAAGAAATGATCATGTACAATATGAAAACTCTAATATTTACCATTTAGAAGTTATGACCAATGTAAAAAAAATAATTAAAAGTAGGTCAAATGTCAAAAGGTTCAATACCCATGGAAAGGTCTTGTCAAAAGGAATACTCATGTGAAATATCAAAGCTATATCACTTATTGTTCAAAACTTATTAGCAAGGTTAAAGTTTTCAAAAAGTAGGTCAAACTTCAAGGTCACGGGGTCAAAAACGTTGGTTCCCACAGAAAGGTCTTGTCACAAGGAATACTCATGTGAAATATCAAAGCTCTAACACTTACTGTTTAAAAGTTATTAGCAAGGTTAAAGTTTTCAATAAGTAGGTCAAACTCCAAGGTCAAGGTCACGGGGTCAAAAATGTTGGTACGCACGGAAAGGTCTTGTCACAAGGAATACTAATGTGAAATATCAAAGCTCTATCACTTACTGTTTAAAAGTTATTAGCAAGGTTAAAGTTTTCAATAAGTAGGTCAAACTCCAAGGTCAAGGTCACGGGGTCAAAAATGTTATTAGCAAGGTTAAAGTTTCAGACAGAATGACAGAATTACAGAATGACAGAGAGAACAAAAACAATATGCCCCCGATCTTCGATCTCGGGGGCATAAAAAGTTTATAAAGGGAACAGAGAACAACATACAGAGACACTTACAGTAAATGGTCTTCTGCAGCAGGCTTTGAACAGGTGAACCCCGTCTTGCTGACTCAGTCTTTGTAGTTCTAGTTCAAACAATTTACTGCCAAATCTCTCAATGTTTCTAGAGATTTTTTTTGTTTAACGTTGTATTGAATTCCTCATCAAGGACCAGTTTTTGTCTCACAGTAAGCAAAATTCGAATCTGCCGGTGTAATGAAATGATACATGAATGGCTGTGAGGGCAATAATAATTTCTTATCTGTATTGCACATTTACAGGACACCACCAATCATCTTCCAAAAGATGATATGGCTACTCCATAGATGGAAGAGAAGTAAACTAGGGTTTGTAGAAAAACGTCGTTTTCTACCCCTCGTTTTCTACCCCTATTTCGCCCCCATGGTAAAATTGAAAATGCCAAAATCTTGTTGCACATCTACAGGTCACCATCAATCATATTCCAAAAGATAATTTGGCTACTACTTAAAATTTTGGAGTAGTTCTTGGAAACAGGTTTGTGTAGAAAAACAATAATTTTTACCCCCATTTGGCCCCCAAGCTAAAATTCAAAATTCTATTATCTTATTACACATGTACAGGACACCTTCTATCATATTGATAGATTATTTGGTTACTATCTAAAATAAAAGAGGGGGTTGAGAAAGAAGAAAGTATGACAAACGGACGGACGGACCAGGGTGAGAAGAATTTACTCGAACTTTCTTTAGAAAGTGCAGGTATAGGAATGCTGGTACTTCCTTCTAAATTCAAATTCAAAATAGTGTACCACGTTTACGTTTCAATGTTTGATTTTGAATACTAATTTTAGGGTGGGTGGGGATGTCATTTGAATGGTTAACTTGTATAATGATAAATATACAATCGTCCTCTACATCATACATTAATCCATTACTATCATTTACTCGACGTATTTTAGATTAAGTTGGTTGTATATTGTTTAACGTCCAAATGTTTGGAAAAAATGAACTAAATCTAATACAGTAAAACTCACTTATAGTTAAGAGGTAGGGACAATCAAAAATTGAATCATCATAAATGTAATTCATCATATCCGGTCTACATGGGATGCTTACTCCTTGGCACTTGATCCCACCTCTTGTTTATCTAGGGATCCGTGTTTGCCCAATTCTCTATTTTGCTTATAGGAGTTATGAGATTATCGTTATCTTCACCTTTCAATCATTAAGTTCATAAATAGTTTAAAATCACAGGGAATTACTTGACTGTAAGCATGCATTCATTATAAGCATGTTCACTGTGACCACGTGTTACTATATTTACAGAACAAACAATAGCAACAACAAAAAGGTGGAAATTGCTTCTTTTTAATTCCCCAAAACGAACTGAAAACAGGTGTACATTCAGTGCTATAAAATTCACACATCAAATATTTCAAACAAAATAAACCGTCACCGAAAATATAGTATATCAATAAATTATCGTTGGTTCCATCCACTTTCACTAGGCATACAAGATTGTAATTATATGTCCAAATACTTTTATTTTCAGAAATATTCAAAAATATTAGATAGACTTTTATACAGGTTCATAAACTACATATTGTACAGTTTATAGCCATTAATCAAATTCCCAAGAAATAATACACATACCAACTCACTTCTTTTTTATAATATTTCTGCAGCAATTGTAATGAAAATCATTTCACATTCTGTCGCGAAACTGCTGATTTTCTGAGTTACACAGTCATAACTCTATCAAAATTAGACTTGAAATGACCCCACGAGAATTTTTTGTATAAATGAAAAAAAAAACCAGTTTTGTATAAAAACAGTACATAAGTAAATATTTCACGTGAACTGAAGGTATTACATGTATAATGAACAATTTTGAAGGATTTAAATCAACATAAAAGTTTATTGATAAATAATGATGAAAGTGAAGCAGATGAAATTCACATGACTGGTAAATGATTAGAAGCTGACCTTTTTGCACTTAAGACTTTTTGGAAGAGTTGTCTGCCCTTTGTAAAAATAAGAAAAATCTAATTTTCTAAAAATGTATGTGGTCAATGATTAATTTTATTTCATATTTTCATAAAAAGAAAGTGTATGTAACTTTCTACCAAGAGATTAGTATGAAAATATAATTTGTTTTTAAAATATTGTAATAAAACATGCTTTTCCCATATACTTCAATGTTAAATTCTAGGTGAAATAAATCAAACAGTAAACAAAATTTTTAAAATTCCTATGGTGGATTATTTTTATTTGATGAACCCTTCAAAATAATACCATGATTACAAATATTCCACCATCCATTTATTAGATATGAAATATCGTCATTATACATTGAATACCTTAAGTCATATACATGTATACGTAACTCACATGGTTCAATTAATCTTCATCCTCATTCATTCCACTTTAAAATGGTAACATTTTTAGATGAATTGATTGGTAAAACTTTAATCCCTCTTTTTCTCTCTTTTTATATCACAATATATAGACTGAGTGTTTGTAAAAAGCTCAAAACGTGTCCAAAATGCAGAATATGAAATCAATGCTAAACATCTTGGCCAAAAAGCATTCTGGTCCTGACCAAACTGTCAACTGTTCGTTTTCCATCTTCAAGCATTCTATTCGTGACAAGAACCGTTCCATTCTAGCTGGGCAATCAGAAACATTCATTACCAAACCTTTCAGTTTGTGTTCACTGTTCCCCAGTGTAGCAGTACACTTCAGGGTTTGTCTGTGTTACATATACTACCAGTGGTGTATGACAATGACATGTGCCACTTCCACTTTAGTTGCGTGTTGTCCTTATGTTAGTGGTTAATACTTTAAATCATAGTGAATTTCATGTAATACAATTTGTAGAAGCCCATAAAATCTTTAAAAAGATATACTATGCATTTACCTTTTGTATGTCTGTCCATAAACACAATTTTCTACAGTTCTTTCCTAAACATTTTTGATTTGACTATAACCATCTCATTTACTGATGAAAGGCACTTATACTTGACAAATAGCTTACCTGATCAGAGGGTGTTTCACATATACTTGACATATAACTTACCTCATCGTGTGGGTCCATTCATTCCTACTCACCCGTTCTCATGAATAATTAATGAGGCAATTTGTATGGGCGCTCATAGTAGACCCTGAGCGAATTTGTCCGATCAACAAGACGCTTTCAGCCCAATTTCGGTATACAACTGTTGTGATAGCATAGTTAAGTTAATGTTACCTTTAAAAACAGAAGAGTTCTGTTACAATAACGATTACTTTGATTGGACGATATTTTAGATATCTATTCATGAGAACAAGCGAGTAGGAATGAATGGACACACGGGTGATGGAGATAGAACGAAGTGTAATCAACCGTGGGTTTCCGACGATGAACTTACAGGATCAGAGGGTGTTTCACTTATACTTGACATATAGCTTAGCTGATCAGAGGGTATTTCCACTGTTTTGTGTATATTAATGCAATTAATTATCTGCAATCAATGTTATATGGAAAGGGAGTAGAAATACTTAGCAAAAGAATAAATCACTTCAGTAATGTCATACTGATTTGCTGTGACCTTGATGCAAAGTTATGAATCCAAATTCAAGATTTTAGAGACTTCAAGGTAATTCACCTAAAGTCAAGGATTTGGTCGTCTACCTTTGAGTGTACCCAGGTAAAGTGTGGTTGGTGATAGATTAGGCCAATTTTGACAATTAGAAGACAATGAGAGAGAGAGAGAGAGAGAGAGAGAGAGAGAGAGAGAGAGAGAGAGAGGGGGGGGGGAGAGTTTATAATTCCAGGATAGATTACCATAACCTCTTATATGGAATAAATTGTTAGCGATATTCATTTTTAGCGAACTTATCTTTCGCTAATAATGCAAAATTAGATCCTCGCTAAAATTTCATTTCTGCTTATACGGTACCTCTGTGTCCAAGACTCTGATATCTGAAGTGAATTTTTCCAAAAAGGGAAACAGCTCAGCTTTCGCCTTACGACTCTTCATCATGTCGTCCAGGTTATCCATGAAGAAAATAGTCCCTATAATTACCAGGCATAGTCATCAAGTATGTATTCACAAAGTACTGACAGAATAGTCCCTATAATTATCAGGGATAGTCACCAAGTATGTGTTCACAAAGTACTGACAAAATAGTCCCTATTATTATCAGGCATAGTCATCAAGTATGTATTCACAAAGTACTGATATTTCTATTCCTGAAAAAAAAATCAAGTGAACAAAATCATAGCGTAGCAATCTGGAAAGAAATTTACTGTAACCCATCGATAGATTAGGAACAATTCTTGGGTTTTTAAATATTGTATTCTATGGAAAAAAACCTACAACATTCGTACAAAATATTTAACGTTCATACTTTACATGCAGTTCACTAACTCTAAATATCACCAAATTAACTCGGAAAGATTTCTTATATTAAATGTATAGCATTAAACTCTGAACTATTAATATAATGATAGATAAATCTTATCAGTCTGCATAACCCTATACAATATTACTTCATGAGTTACGTGCTTCAACCTTGACGGTGTGCGTAGGTATGGGGCGGACAGGTAAAAATAGTTTTTTTTAGTAGGTATGTGAACACAACTCACACACTCTCTCTCATACACTCTTTCCCTCTATCTCTAACCAGTCACGTGACATACCAACACAAAGGACATAAAACAACCTGAACAACAAGTAGGTGGATCCGAGATCCAACACCTGGCTACATTACAAACATAGCTAACGCAACAAACCGGTTGCTTAATAGACCGCGTATTGTTGCTTTGACAGTTTCATCTTGTTTCATGATATCATGTATTTCAGACCTGCAGTTAATAAAACTTAATCCCCAAATTAAAATTCCTAGAATTATGCTTTTTCATTATACGCTAATCACTAAATAGGTATGCTTTCCTGAGGGATTTACAATTAAAATATGAAGCTGATGATAAATAGAAAACAACTGAAAAAACACAAGGGACTGAGATTGTACTCATAAAGTATAGAACATGAAATGTTTTTGCTATGAGTGATTTGGCTTTGGACAATGCAGTAAAATATTTACATTCACTGTCAATGTGTATTCTGTTTAATTTCTATTGAAATCCATTGCTTATCATTTGCAACTATGAAGACACAATTTGTTTCAATCTAGCCGGTTTTAGTGCTGTGACTCCGCATGTGAATATACACATTCCTCGAACTCCATTACATATTTCGCTGCATTGTTGAAAAATCTTTTATTTGAATATAGAATGATAAATAACACTTTAAAACCTATTATATACAATGATTTATTTTATGAATTTCGAGTTTGTCCTTCGTGGACTAATTCCATCCCCATCGTTCAAATACTCAGTATATGGAACACCAAATTAACATAAACTCAAATAATTGAAGATATCTTTTATTATTTGAAGTTATCATCAATTTAATTATTGCGCGCAATAGTTGAATTGATGCGCTCATCAAATCAATTATTGCTATCATCAATTGAAATGATGCATCATTGCTCCCATTAATTCAATTGATGCGCGCATCAATGTGGTTGAATTATTGCTCACAAAATTTTGGAGATCGGTATAACTGATTTGATGATCTCTTCAATTCAATTGAAGATATCTCTAATTATTATGTTCCCCAAACAAAGTTTGGGAACATATTGTTTTTACTCTGTTTCTTATTATGTTCCCCAAACAAAGTTTGGGAACATATTGTTTTTACTCTGTTTCTTATTATTATTATGTTCCCCAAACAAAGTTTGGGAACATATTGTTTTTACTCTGTTTCTTCTTCTTATTATTATTCTTTTTCTCCGGTACTTTTTTGTCCGGTAGTGTTCTCAGAAACTACAAAAGGGATCGATATGAAACTTTCCAGGATGATAGTATAGCGTTTGTAGATGTGCATAGTGATAGTCATTTTGTTTGCACGTGCATGCACGCGCGCGCACGTGCATTGCAATTTTGGTACAAAAAATGGAAAATCAGAATATTGAAGGAAGCGATATAAAACCTAAATAGGATGATAGCATATCATTTGTACATATGAAAAATAATAGTTATTTTGCCAGCACGCGCACGCATGCGCGTGCACGCGCATTACAAAATTTGTACGCTAACTTTGGAATCAGTCTAACTTTTTTGTTGTTCATTGAAATGGCTTGAAATTCATATCATAGGTAGATATTGAGACCCTTAACTGATTTACATGGTCAAAATTACCAATTTGCACGCGCATGCACGTGCGCTTCATTTTGATTGGATAATGCTAAAACGTTTGTAACTATCTTATTTATGAAGCGAATGAGATGATATTCACAGCATATGTAGACAATATGTGTATCTATATGTTGGTGTAACAAAAAATGCCAACGCACACGCGCATGCGCGTGCAACGTTTTTTAAATGTTCAATTTTTAAAGGACGATAACGTTTTTGTTTTTCATCAAATTCTATTCATATTAGGGGTTTAGATGTATCTCGGTACTCCTTACAAATTGCTGTGGTTAGAATTAATGCTCAGCACGTGCATGCACGTGTGCTGATTTCTGATTGGACGATTTTAAAATCGCTATAACTTCCTTATATTTGGTGGAAACGTTATGAAATTCATACTGTGGGCATATGATACAAATGCCTGTTGAACGACATCAACAAAAATTCGGAATCATACACGCGTGCGCGTGTATGCACGTGCAACGCTTTCTTTCATTTCTTGGTACTGAAATGACCATATTGAACGTACTACATGTAATTAAAGGCTAAAATAAAATGATTTTTTCCTATAGATTCACAAGGACATCACTTTTTAATTGGGGGAGGTTTGGGGAACATCTGTAACGGTCCCCGTTACAATTAGAACTAGTTATTATGTTCCCCAAACAAAGTTTGGGAACATATTGTTTTTACTCTGTTTCTTATTATTATGTTCCCCAAACAAAGTTTGGGAACATATTGTTTTTACTCTGTTTCTTATTATTATTATTATTAAGGTCTTCCGTCTCCTGCGGAAGACCTTACTATTATTGTTCGCGTTCTTCTTCTTCATTATTAAGGTCTTCCGTCTCCTGCGGAAGACCTTACTATTATTGTTCGCGTTCTTCTTCTTCATTATTATTATTATTATTATTTTCCTTGGTAGTACACGCGTTTTTCTCAGCCATTTCTCGATCGATTTTCACGAAATTTTCAGGAAAGATGTCTTTTGGTGACGAGACTTTGCTTGTAAAATTTCGTGCTTGACGTCACTTCCGGACAGGAGTTATCTCTCTTTTAGTGACTTTTTGAAGGGCCTTGTTGTCCACACATCTCCTCCGTTAGTTTTGAAGCTAGAGTCTTGAAATTTCTACACAAGATAGAGTAAACATTTTAGAAGATTTGTGGGGGATTCGATTTTACCGGAGGCGATTTGCCTAAACGCTCGCCTGGACCTGAAAAAATGGATACCAAAATTTTTCGCCGATTTCGGCGATTTTTGACCTTTGATCTCCAATATCTTTTTTCTTGCAAATATTTTGTTAAGACATGTAGAACAAAAGTTGTGCACATTTACGAGATCTTTTCGAAAATATCAAGATTTAGGGGCTAGCCCCTTCAATTAGGGATCTAGAAGGGCTCAAATTCTAGATCAAATATCTCAAAAATCGTTCATATTTTGATATAAGTCAAAGAACAAAAAATGTTCATCTCAACAATCCAAATCTATTCATATAAAAATTTAGGTCATATGTTACGTAATAAGGGATTTTAAGGGCCAAAATCATAAATTTTTTACCCCTTGTATCTCGAAAACGACAATTATTTTGAAAAGCAATAAAGAACAAAAGTTGTTCAGAATGATGATCTGAACAATATGCATATTTCGTTTTTACCCTATGTGGCCCCGTTAGGGAGCTACAGTTTGGCCCCTAAAAATTACTTCTAGAAATAACTCGAGAACGGTAAAGAATTTCTAAATATTTGTTGAACAAAAAATGTTTGAAATGTCATGACCTTTCTTACGATATCAAGCAAAAGGGGCTGACCCTTTAAATTAGGGGCCCAGAAGGGTCCAAAGGTTTATGAGAATATCTCAGAAACTATTAATATTTTGTAATAAGTCATTGAAGCGGAAATGTTCATCTAAACGAGCTTGTTCTTATCAAATCAAAAAGTAGGTCATATGTTACGTAATAAGGGATTTTAAGGGCCAAAATCATAAATAATTGACGCCTCATATCTTGAAAACGACAAATATTTTGAAAAGCATTATTGAACAAAAGTTGTTCAGAATGATAATCTAAACAATATGTACATTTCGTTTTTCCCCTATGTGGCCCCGTTAGGGAGCTACAGTTTGGCCCCTAAATATTTCTTGTAGAGATAACTCGAGAACGGTAAAGAATTTCTAAATACTTGTTGAGCAAAAAATGTTTAAAATGACAAGACCTTTCTTACGATATCAAGCAAAACGGGCTGGCCCTTTAAATTAGGGGTTCAGAAGGGTCCAAATGTTTTTGAGAATATCTCAGAAACTATTAATATTTTATAATAAGTTGTAGAAGCGGAAATGTTCATCTCATCGAGCTTGATCTTATCAAATCAAAAAGTAGGTCATATGTTACGTAATTAGAGATTTTAAGGGCCAAAATCGTAAATATTTGACGCCTCATATCTTTAAAACGACATATTTTTTGAAAAGCATTATTGAACAAAAGTTGTTCAATGTGTCATAACCTATCGATCAATATCAAAAAATGGGTCTGTGGGCCTCATGGCTCGCCTGTAGAGTCGATTTTTGTCGATATCAGTCGATTTCAAAAACTTGTAACTGGTAAATATTTTGTAAGGACATATTGAACAAAAGTTGTTCAGTTTATCGAGATCTATCGATTGATATCAAGAAATAGGCCTATGGTCCTAATGGCTCGCCTGTAGAGTCGATTTTTTGTCGATATCGGTCGATCTCAATAACTTTTTACAGGTAAATATTTTGTAAAGACATATAGAACTAAAGTTGTTGAGTCTATAGAGGGCTAACAAATGACATCAAGAAATAGGCCCGCAGGCCTTATGGCTCGCCTGGATAGTCGAATTTCAAACGAATTTCACCGCAACTTTGCTTCAGAAGCTTATGATATGAAAAATTGATTATATCTAAAGTGTCTTAAAGTCGGAAACTAAATTGGGACTCATTTGTCTTTTCTTTTTTTTTTTTTTAACTCCGAGTGCATCAACAAATCGGACGGAAGACCTACTCGTTGCTCGCAACGAGATCGTGTCTAGTTAGGGTCTTCCGTCTTCAGCGGAAGACCCTTCTATTATTCTATTGTTGATTTTTCACTTTTCTTATTATTAAGGTCTTCCGTCTCCTGCGGAAGACCTTACTATTATTGTTCGCGTTCTTCTTCATTATTATTATTATTCTTCTTCTTCTTATTATTATTATTATTTTCCTTGGTAGTACACGCGTTTTTCTCAGCCATTTCTCGATCGATTTTCACGAAATTTTCAGGAAAGATGTCTTTTGGTGACGAGACTTTGCTTGCAAAATTTCGTGCTTGACGTCACTTCCAGTCAGGAGTTATCTCTCTTTAAGTGACTTTTTGAAGGGCCTTGTTGTCCACACATCTCCTCCGTTAGTTTTGAAGCTAGAGTCTTGAAATTTCTACACAAGATAGAGTAAACATTTTAGAAGATTTGTGGGGGATTCGATTTTACCGGAGGCGATTTGCCTGAACGCTCGCCTGGACCTGAAAAAATGGATACCAAAATTGTTCGCCGATTTCGGCAATTTTTGACCTTTGATCTCCAATATCTTTTTTCTTGCAAATATTTTGTTAAGACATGTAGAACAAAAGTTGTGCACATTTGCGAGGTCTTTTCGAAAATATCATGATTTAGGGGCTAGCCCCTTCAATTAGGGATCTAGAAGGGCTCAAAGTCTAGATCAAATATCTCAAAAATCGTTAATATTTTGGTATAAGTCAAAGAACAAAAAATGTTCATCTCAACAATCCAAAGCTATTCATATAAAAATTTAGGTCATATGTTACGTAATAAGGGATTTTAAGGGCCAAAACCATAAATTTTTTACCCCTTGTATCTCGAAAACGACAAATATTTTGAAAAGCAATAAAGAACAAAAGTTGTTCAGAATGATGATCTGAACAATATGCATATTTCGTTTTTACCCTATGTGGCCCCGTTAGGGAGCTACAGTTTGGCCCCTAAAAATTACTTCTAGAAATAACTCGAGAACGGTAAAGAATTTCTAAATACTTGTTGAACAAAAAATGTTTGAAATGTCATGACCTTTCTTACGATATCAAGCAAAAGGGGCTGACCCTTTAAATTAGGGGCCCAGAAGGGTCCAAAGGTTTATGAGAATATCTCAGAAACTATTAATATTTTGTAATAAGTCATTGAAGCGGAAATGTTCATCTAAACGAGCTTGTTCTTATCAAATCAAAAAGTAGGTCATATGTTATGTAATAAGGGATTTTAAGGGCCAAAATCATAAATAATTGACGCCTCATATCTTGAAAACGACAAATATTTTGAAAAGCATTATTGAACAAAAGTTGTTCAGAATGATAATCTAAACAATATGTACATTTCGTTTTTCCCTATGTGGCCCCGTTAGGGAGCTACAGTTTGGCCCCTAAATATTTCTTGTAGAGATAACTCGAGAACGGTAAAGAATTTCTAAATACTTGTTGAGCAAAAAATGTTTAAAATGACAAGGCCTTTCTTACGATATCAAGCAAAACGGGCTGGCCCTTTAAATTAGGGGTTTAGAAGGGTCCAAATGTTTTTGAGAATATCTCAGAAACTATTAATATTTTATAATAAGTTGTAGAAGCGGAAATGTTCATCTCAACGAGCTTGATCTTATCAAATCAAAAAGTAGGTCATATGTTACGTAATTAGAGATTTTAAGGGCCAAAATCGTAAATATTTGACGCCTCATATCTTTAAAACGACATATTTTTTGAAAAGCATTATTGAACAAAAATTGTTCAATGTGTCATAACCTATCGATCAATATCAAAAAATGGGTCTGTGGGCCTCATGGCTCGCCTGTAGAGTCGATTTTTGTCGATATCAGTCGATTTCAAAAACTTGTAACTGGTAAATATTTTGTAAGGACATATTGAACAAAAGTTGTTCAGTTTATCGAGATCTATCGATTGATATCAAGAAATAGGCCTATGGTCCTAATGGCTCACCTGTAGAGTCGATTTTTTGTCAATATCGGTCGATCTCAATAACTTTTTACAGGTAAATATTTTGTAAAGACATATAGAACTAAAGTTGTTGAGTCTATAGAGGGCTAACAAATGACATCAAGAAATAGGCCCGCGGGCCTTATGGCTCGCCTGGATAGTCGAATTTCAAACGAATTTCACCGCAACTTTGCTTCAGAAGCTTATGATATGAAAAATTGATTATATCTAAAGTGTCTTAAAGTCGGAAACTAAATTGGGACTCATTTGTCTTTTTTTTTTTTTAACTCCGAGTGCATCAACAAATCGGACGGAAGACCTACTCGTTGCTCGCAACGAGATCGTGTCTAGTTATTATTATTATTCTTTTTTTTTCTCCTTACCGATTTTTGTGCAGAAGATTTCTCGGAGATGGATGGATCAATTTGGTTGAAATTTTCAGGATTGATGCGTTGCCATTTGAAGTTTGTACCGCCGTTTCAATTTTTGAAAAATCACTTCCGGTTGGAAGTTATCCCCCTTTTATCGATTTTCAGATGACCATTTTGTCCAGACAAAAACTCAAAAATGATAAAAGCTAGAGTGCTGAAATTTTCAGTGATGTTAGACGACATGTTGTAGTTGTGCACCTGGGTTTTCAAAATTTCCGGAAGTGCCTAGTATGGAAGCTCGGTAGGGGTCGAAAATGGAGTTTAAAAAAGTGTCTCATTTTTCTCCACGTTTTAAATCATAACTTTTTACTCGTAAATATTTTGCTTAGACATATATAACCAAAGTTGTACAGTTTATTGAGATCTTTCGTGTCATATCAAGAAATGGGCCCATAGGCCTCATGGCTCGCCTGAACCATTGAGTTTCTGTTACAATGATTAACTTTTTTCTCACGAAACTTTTGATAAGAAATGTAGAATAAAAGTTGTTTAGGTTTGCAAGATCTATCTAATGATATCAAAAAATAGGCCTGCGGGCGTCATGGCTCGCCTGAACAGTCGAATTTGTATCACAATTAATAACATTAATAACTTTTTTCTCGAGAAACTTTTGACAAGACATGTTGAACAAAAGTTGTTCAGTTTCGCAAGCGTTAACTAACGATGTTAATAAATAGGCCTGCGGGTCTCATGGCTCACCTGAACAGTTGGGTTATTGTTGCAATCTATAACATTTTTGTCAAGAAACTTTTAATAAGACATCTTGAACAAAAGTTGTTCAGTTTTGCAAGATCTTTCGAACAACATCATGAAAAAGGCCAACGGGCCTCATGGCTCGCCTGAACAGTTTCATCAGTGTCACAATTACTAACTTTTTTCTCGAAAATCTTTTGATAAGACATGTAGAACAAAAGTTGTTCAGTTTTGCAAGATCTTTCAAACGATATCAAGAAAAAGGCCCACGGGCCTTATGACTCGCCTTAACAGTGATAAATGTCGCATAACGTTATACTCGTAAATATTTTGTTTAGACATATATAACAAAAGTTGTACAGTTTATTGAGATTTTTCGTGCTGTACCAAGAAATGGGCCCATGGGCCTCATGGCTTGCCTGAACCATTGAGTTTCTGTTACAATGATTAAGTTTTTTCTCACGAAACTTTTTATAAGACATGTAGAATAAAAGTTGTTCAGTTTTGCAAGATCTATCTAATGATATCAAAAAATAGGCCTGCGGGCGTCATGGCTCGCCTGAACAGTCGAATTTGTATCACAATTAATAACATTAATAACTTTTTTCTCGAGAAACTTTTGATAAGACATGTAGAACAAAAGTTGTTCAGATTCGCAAGCGTTACTAACGATGTTAAGAATAAGGCCTGCGGGTCTCATTGCTCACCTGAACAGTTGGGTTATTGTTGTAATCTATAACATTTTAGTGAAAAACTTTTAATGAGACATCTAGAGCAAAAGTTGTTCACTTTTGCAAGATGTTTCAAACAACATCATGAAAAAGGCGAACAGGCCTCATGGCTCGCCTGAAGAGTTTGATTAGTGTCACAATCAATAGCTTTTTTCTGGAGAAACTTTTGATAAAACATGTAGACCAAAAGTTGTTCAGGTTTGCAAGATCTTTCAAACGATATCAAGAAAAAGGCCCACGGGCCTTATGACTCGCCTTAACAGTCTGATAAATGTCGCAATTAATAAATTTTTTCTTAAGAAAATTTCCATAGGACATGTAGAAAAAAATTTGTTCAGTTTTGCGAGATATATCTAGAATGATATAAAAAAAAAAAATAGGCCTCCGGGCGGCATGACTCGCCTGATCAGTCGAATCTATATCGCAGTAAATAAGATTATTAACTTTTTTCTCAAAAAAAAGCTGACCCCTTTAATTAGTTGCCGAGAGGTAGAGAGAGTCTTTAATTTATAACATTTAAATGATCAATATTTGTAAAACATTACCAAAGCTAAATTGTACGTCTAGACAATATATTTGTATCATTATTTATGAACGAAAATGTCAGTCAAATTCTTATCTAATCACATCTAAATTTGGACGGAAGACCCACTCGTTGCTCGCAACGAGATCGAATCTAGTTATTATTATTATTCTTTTTTTTTCTCCTTACCGATTTTTGTGCAGAAGATTTCTCGGAGATGGCTGGATCAATTTGCTTCAAATTTTCAGGATTGATGCGTTGCCATTTGAAGTTTGTACCGCCGTTTCAATTTTTGAAAAATCACTTCCGGTTGGAAGTTATCCCCCTTTTATCGATTTTCAGATGACCATTTTGTCCAGACAAAAACTCAAAAACGATAAAAGCTAGAGTGCTGAAATTTTCAGTGATGTTAGACGACATGTTGTAGTTGTGCACCTGGGTTTTCAAAATTTCCGGAAGTGCCTAGTATGGAAGCTCGGTAGGGGTCGAAAATGGAGTTTTAAAAAGTGTCTCATTTTTCTCCACGTTTTAAATCATAACTATTTACTCGTAAATATTTTGCTTAGACATATATAACCAAAGTTGTACAGTTTATTGAGATCTTTCGTGTCATATCAAAAAATGGGCCCATAGGCCTCATGGCTCGCCTGAACCATTGAATTTCTGTTACAATGATTAACTTTTTTCTCACGAAACTTTTGATAAGACATGTAGAATAAAAGTTGTTCAGGTTTGCAAGATCTATCTAATGATATAAAAAACTAGGCCTCAGGGCGTCATGGCTCGCCTGAACAGTCGAATTTGTATCACAATTAATAACATTAATAACTTTTTTCTCGAGAAACTTTTGACAAGACATGTAGAACAAAAGTTGTTCAGTTTCGCAAGGGTTAACTAACGATGTTAATAAATAGGCCTGCGGGTCTCATGGCTCACCTGAACAGTTGGGTTATTGTTGCAATCTATAACATTTTTGTCAAGAAACTTTTAATAAGACATCTTGAACAAAAGTTGTTCAGTTTTGCAAGATCTTTCGAACAACATCATGAAAAAGGCCAACGGGCCTCATGGCTCGCCTGAACAGTTTCATCAGTGTCACAATTACTAACTTTTTTCTCGAGAATCTTTTGATAAGACATGTAGAACAAAAGTTGTTCAGTTTTGCAAGATCTTTCAAACGATATCAAGAAAAAGGCCCACGGGCCTTATGACTCGCCTTAACAGTGATAAATGTCGCATAACGTTATACTCGTAAATATTTTTTTTTAGACATATATAACAAAAGTTGTACAGTTTATTGAGATCTTTCGTGCCGTATCAAGAAATGGGTCCATGGGCTTCATGGCTCGCCTGAACCATTTAATTTCTGTTACAATGATTAACTTTTTCCTCACGAAACTTTGATGAAACATGTAGAATAAAAGTTGTTCAGTTTTGCAAGATCTATCTAATGATATCAAAAAATAGGCCTGCGGGGGTCATGGCTCGCCTGAACAGTCGAATTTGTATCACAATTAATAACATTAATAACTTTTTTCTCGAGAAACTTTTGATAAGACATGTAGAACAAAAGTTGTTCAGATTCGCAAGCGTTACTAACGATGTTAAGAATAAGGCCTGCGGGTCTCATGGCTCACCTGAACAGTTGGGTTATTGTTGTAATCTATAACATTTTAGTCAAGAAACTTTTAATGAGACATCTAGAGCAAAAGTTGTTCAGTTTTGCAAGATCTTTCAAACAACATCATGAAAAAGGCGAACGGGCCTCATGGCTCGCCTGAAGAGTTTGATTAGTGTCACAATCAATAGTTTTTTTCTGGAGAAACTTTTGATAAAACATGTAGACCAAAAGTTGTTCAGGTTTGCAAGATCTTTCAAACGATATCAAGAAAAAGGCCCACGGGCCTTATGACTCGCCTTAACAGTCTGATAAATGTCGCAATCAATAACTTTTTTCTTAAGAAAATTTCCATAGGACATGTAGAACAAAATTTGTTCAGTTTTGCGAGATATATCTAGAATGATATAAAAAAAAATAGGCCTCCGGGCGGCATGACTCGCCTGATCAGTTGAATCTGTATCGCAGTAAATAACATTATTAACTTTTTTCTCGAAAAAAAGCTGACCCTTTTAATTAGTTGCCGAGAGGTAGAGAGAGTCTTTAATTTATAACATTTAAATGATCAATATTTGTAAAACATTACCAAAGCTAAATTGTACGTCTAGACAATATATTTGTATCATTATTTATGAACGAAAATGTCAGTCAAATTCTTATCTAACCACATCTAAATTTGGACGGAAGACCCACTCGTTGCTCGCAACGAGATCGAATCTAGTTATTATTATTATTATTCTTTTTCTCCGGTACTTTTTTGTCCAGTAGTGTTCTCAGAAACTACAAAAGGGATCGATATGAAACTTTCCAGGATGATAGTATAGCGTTTGTAGATGTGCATAGTGATAGTCATTTTGTCTGCACGTGCATGCACGCGCGCGCACGTGCACTGCAATTTTGGTACAAAAAATGGAAAATCAGAATATTAAAGGGATCGATATGAAACCTAAATATGATGGTAGTATATCATTTGTAGATATCAAAAATGATATTTATTTTGTGTGCACGCGCACGCATGCGCGTGCTCGTGCATTACAAAATTTGTACTCTAACTTTGGAATCAGTCTAACTTTTTTGTTCTTCATTGAAATGGCTTGATATTCATATCATAAATAGATATTGAGACCCTTAACTGATTTGCATGGTCAAAATTACCAATTTGCACGCGCATGCACGTGCGCTTCATTTTGATTGGATAGTACTAAAACGTCTGTAACTATCTTATTTATGAAGCGAATGAGATGATATTCACAGCATACGTAGACAATATGTGTATCTATATTTTGGTGTAACAAAAAATGCCAACGCACACGCGCATGCGCGTGCAACGTTTTTCAAATGTTCAATATTTAAAGAACGATAACGTTTTTGTTTTTCATCAAATTCTATTGATATTAGGGATTTAGATGTGTCTTGGTACTCCTTACAAATTGCTGTGGTTAGAATTACTGCTCAGCACGTGTATGCACGTGTGCTGAATTCTGATTGGACGATTTTGAAATCGCTATAACTTCCTTATATGTGGTGGAAAGGTTACGAAATTCATACTGTGGGTATATGATACAAATGCTTGTTGAACGACATAAACAAAAATTCGGAATCGTACACGCATGCGCGTGTATGCACGTGCAACGCTTTCTTTCATTTCTTGGTACTGAAATGACCATATTGAACGTACTACATGTAATTAAAGGCTAAAATAAAATGATTTTTTCCTATAGATTCACAAGAACATCACTTTTTAATTGGGGGAGGTTTGGGGAACATCTGTAACGGTCCCCGTTACAATTAGAACTAGTTTACAATGTTTTTGTAAAGGAATTAATGCGCGTAGGAACTCTTTTAAAGAGAGCTACAATTCAATTAAAGAGAGAAATAATTCAATTATTACGAGCATTATTAGAATGATGCGCGCATTAATTAAATTAATGCTCTTTTTAACTGAATAGTAGCGTACATCAATTCAATTGTTGACATCATCAATTCATTTGAAGAGAGCAACAATTCAATTATATCGTTCATCAATTCAGCAGATTAATCAATGTTATCATCAATTCAATTAATGTACTCAATAATTCAGAATTGAAGATATCATTAATTATTTGAAGAGATCTTTAATTAAATTGTTGCGCGCATCATTTGAATTGATGATATCTTCAAACTCTTTGAGTTTCTGTTAACTTGGCGCTCCATACATATATAGAAATTATCACCAAATATGGTGAGAGGTCAAGGTAAGGTGATTATCATTTGTTACGTTTAAAGCACTTTCAGGTCAATAATATTGATAGTTTACGTACTAGTATTTGAAAGTACCTATAATTTTTTAAAAATACAGAAAAAATATAAATAATCAATGGCTTTCTTAGGTTTTTTAAACGGAATATGAAGGTCACAAACATCGTAGAAAACTTTGCATAACCTGCTAAAACGAATTGCGCATTTTTTCTCCAATGCATTCAACAACTTTAATGTTCTGTTTAACAAACCGAAAAAAGCATTTCATCATTTAAATAGATTTTAAATTTATCATGGAATTATTTGTTATTTTTAATTGTTTTTATATAATACATAATTAGTAAAGTTTCTTCTTCTAATTGCTATTTTCTAGTTTATCAATTTGATTAAAATCAGATCCTCTGATCCGCTCACGTATATCGCTATGCAAGATTGCTGTAGCTTATAAAAACATTTCACGGTTTTCAGACTTTGGAGAGTTTTATCCTTATGGCAAAAGAAGGTCAATATCCTAAGATAAATACTATGGGTGCCTTCTTTATGAATAACTATAGCATATATTAGTCTGGTTGTCCAAATAATATTTCTGATTAGTATAACAGGATCATGTAATTATTTTTGCTTCATATGAAATTCTCTAAATATAATTTTAGCATACGCAACATAGGACTTTCTATCTGGCAAGAGATAAATCAAAATCTCTTTTCTTCTTTCAATTTTGAAACATTAAAAAAAAATTATTCTTGTAACACATAATTTGATTAGTTGAACAACACACTAAATTATCAATAACATAACTTGATATGTAAAGCAATGTGATATCATTAATGTTTGACATTTCAGTTTAAATTTTCTCCTTTCAAATGTACTTAAAAGCATAATAAATAGCATTGATGAAGTTTACTGTCCAAATTTTCGTTTGATACATGCATCAAATAAAGAATTTTAAGTTTCATTTCTTAATTCAAAATAACTTACTTGTTTTCAAGCTTCTCAATCCAGTGAACAACTCCTGGTAGAGTTCCTTTACTTCCGCACTATTACACTCCTGGCCCATCTCACTCACCAGGTCTCTCAGCAAGTCAACCAAGTCCTCCTTCTCTCTGTAAAACAAGTCATAAAATACATTTACAAGTTAAACTAAATGTAGATATGCACATGCTTGGTTTTGTAAACAGCTATAGAAAAAAAAATGATCTCATAAAAAAATACAGCTGATATTGAATACATTTGATATGAAATCACTAGTGGAAACACAAGTGAACTAAACATTTAAAGATAGAAGTACTATGGTCATGATTTCCTTTATGCAAATACATTTTCTAAATTAAGTTGGCTAGAATAACTGCACTCCCAGTGGTATTACATAAACATACCCCCTCCCTTACTTTATGGACACGTCTTTCATGATAATCCTCTACAAACTTGTCCCATGGAAACATAATTTCATGAGATATTCAAATTCTTCATATTGACAACATTTCTGCACATTATGAATAATGATAAGTTGTAGTTATCGATTCCTGAACAGAAACTATATATAATGATAAGTTTGATTCTGAACCAACACAAAGATTGATGATACTTTTAGAGCTTTACAACGGTCATTTCAGAACCGATCAGAACCTTTACTTTATAATCGGGAGGTTTTTATTTTGAGCCCCTTGGTAGCATCAAGCCCAATTTGTAAATTAGATAAGTAGTAACCTCCTTTGTTAAAGTGTTAAAGTATATGAATACTGGATATCATATTAGTAGTTCAAATCTCATCGGAGACGCTTAATTTTCTTTCCTATAGTTCTAAACCACTGACAAGGATAATATGTATCTTTAAAATTCATTATTCTGAAAAATATAAAAGGGAAATAACATTGTGTCAGGATTTTACAACCTTAAATACACATTGTGTATGTTGTAATATTTGATAAGCAGCACTTACCTCATGTCTATAGTCTTAACATGCCAATTTTGTCTAGCGTGCTGTAGTCTGTAACAAACTTCAGTGGCTAAACTTATTTTCCCATCCCACCCATTCCACAGACAGCAACACCTAAATATGTACAGTGATTTGTAGAACATACAACTTAAGAAGTCACAAAAATGTTGAAATACATGTATGATGCAAGGTGAAGATAACGAACAGTGATCAATCTCATAACTCCTACAAGCAATACAAAATAGATAGTTGGGCAAACACGGACCCCTGGACACATCAGAGGTGGGATCAGGTGCCTAGGAGGAGTAAGCATCCCCTGTAGACCGGTCACACCCGCCGTGAGCCCTATATCCTGATCAAGTAAACGGAGTTATCCGTAGTCAAAATCAGTGTGCCAAAAACGGCTTAACAATCGGTATGAAACACGTCAGACAGCATTTGACCCTATGCGAAGTTATATTGACGAACTAGATCGTTATAACGACCATAGAATTTGCAAAATGCTGACTTCAATCGAGACTGTTGAAACCCTTGTACCATCAACTTGTTTGTCAGTATCTTACCTCGATTTAAAAACTGACTATACGCAGAACAAGCTCTTGCATATCGAATCAGTTGAGAGATCTAAACACCATATGCAGGTGATAATGGAATATTGCTACATAAATATGGGAAGTTGACGATGGAGAAGCTGAAATCATCCCGTTTGTCATGCAGTTGAGTTGTCAGTTTGCCGTTAATGTCTACTTTTAATAGAATATCTAAGTATGAAGCAGAAGTGGACGAATCTGTGGTGTCCTTTATTTCGAGCTCACAGGGATATATCAAATCGATATATGAATAAAAGCTATTATTGTTAATACACAAAACGTCATCGATATATCTAAATGTCGAATTGAAGGCCACGGTGAGAGATTTTTTTCTTCTCGCGTACAAGTTTTTTAATAAATTCTGCTTCATATGAATATAGAAACAGGTCAGCTAACAAAGGAACACAATTCGTGCCCATGGGAATTCCAACAGATATGTGTTTCACATTTGTTTGAAACGCAAAACCATTTTTGTTTCCAAACAACATCACACAAGCATTGTATGAAAATTCATTAAAAATCTGGGTTGTTGCGACGCCGATGAAAATCCCACCCCTAGAAGCCAGAATGAACAGAACCTCACCCTTCGCCTTACGGAATTTATCTCGTGTATGCACATGATTGAACTATAATATATGTCGCTGTTACATGTAATTATAATGTATGTAACTGTTAATGTATACTATTGATATAGAGTATTTCAATGGAAGTATAATGCACCAGGCTCCTGGGTTATTGCATCCAAATGTAATATATGCTTGCTTGTTTATTTGACAGGGTTCGATACACCATATTTTGTTTCATTAAAATTGATAAAACTCAGTGCACCTATCGTTAGCATCTCCGAAATCAAGTGGACATTACATGGTGTCAGCAATTTCAGATGTGCTAAGGAAGTCATATAAAACTCCCGGTTTATCATAAACATTTGCAAAAGAAATAACATTCTGAATTCCCCGTCATCTCAGGACATCGTGTCAGTGATTATCTTTCAATATGACCGCCAAGTAGAGCTGCGCATTTCAACCCACCATGCCTAGATTGGGAAGCACAAAATATGTATTAGGAATTTTGTCGCTTCAAACAGCACGTATAAATCTTCAAAGGTTCGCTCAAACCGCTGATGACAAAGATAGAACAGGATGATTCGGGATCTGGATCGGTAAACTACAAAACGTTCACATATGAAGCTGGGGATGAAGACAAACCTGGGAAATTTTTCGATATTTAAGACTTACATGTTCAAGAAAAAACAAACATGCATCCTGGTTGAACATGAAGCAGAGAAAACAAGGTGATGAAGGGTCATCTGGTAACTTTGTTAAAGACTTCAGACTTAACATAATGGACTGTGAATATACAGATCCAGATGATGTCCTTATGGACGCTATAACAGCCGGGGTCAGTCATATGAAAGTTTAGAAGGGACTTATTGATCGAAGCAGTAATCGTACTTTTGCAAAAATTCTCAGCATTGGTCGTAAGTACGAAAATTCACAGAAACAACTGAAGCTCATCAGAGGAGTTGAGGATCATATTTCTTCCGTTCACCGAGTGTCAAACTTCTAATCGACACAGAAAAAGACACCGCAAAGTACACCACATCGCAAACTCAAACCCAAAATATAGGACCAAAACAAGTTGGAAAGAGTAGCAGATGTGCATGGACTTCATTCAAAAGGATGGAAACACAAGCTCTGGACAGTGCCCAGCCATTGGAACAACATGCAAATTTTACCATAAGAAAAGGCACTGGATTGCAATGTGTAGTAAACACACCAGAGAAGTTGATACGCTTCACGAGATTGAAAGTGAAACTGAAATTTCAGACGATGATATGCTCAATGTACTTTGGTCTTCAGTGCACAAGATAATTTGTGAATTCAGTTTGATTTTATGCATTGTTTCTTGTGCAGAATAAAGTTCATAAACTGGAAAATGCAGATGGACCGAATGAGTGAATTGACTGGACTTTCTTTGATGTATGTGTATCATTTTATGAGATTTACTTTGATTTGATTTAGAGACAGCATTATTATTGACCTTTCTTGGGAGATGTAATATATGCGTGCTTCTTTATTTGACCAGGTATTGGTAAAACTCGGTGCACGTGTTGTCAGCATCTCAGACATATTGGTGAATATACCACTAACCTTGATATTTTTTCCTTTTAAGTTTACTTCTACATTTTTTAGGTCCAATTCTCTGCCTATGAATTCTTCAGTCCTTGAAACGGAAATTCGCGTGCAATCCTCTCGGTACTTGGTTAATTTATTTTCATATTCAACTAAGACATTTTTAAATGGCTGAGTTCCCTGATGGCTGTGTAAATTAACAATTTCTACTAAAGCTATCAAATAGTCACGAATCAATGCTTCATCGTTACTCAAGTTGTTTTCCAGAGCCTTGAAAAAAACGTCCGCATTCTGAATGCCTTGTTCAAATACTTGACCCACATCCTGTGCTGCACGTTGACACACCTCCTGTAAAAGACTTGGATCCGAGTCCAGTTCCTGGGAAAGTCCATGAAGAATCAGGTCCCATGGATGAATATGGGTACCACCAACCCCTACGTTGGGAGAATTCAAGTCTATATAATCCATTATCGAAGAGCAATGGTGTTCATCGAAACGGTTACAGTTGCAATGTTGGCACTGCAGTTAACTTAACTATTTATATAGTCCATGTAGAAACAAGGTAAAAAATATGACGTTTATTATTGTTGAGTATAGAAGCAAGTTATTAATCATATTGCATTGACAAGATTTTGAGTATAGCATAATTTTGTACCGTTACCTTTGTTTGAAATAGTATCCTGATTTTGATAAGTTATTATTTTTAAAGGTCATTCAGAAATCGTGACGTCATTTTTCAGAGCGTTTTCTCCGTAATGAGCGTCAGTAGCAACAAGCGAAGATCGGGAATTATGCCTATCAGAGATGTAAGACTACAATTCTTTATCCATCTATTCAGAAAACGGCAATTTTCCTTAATGCAAAAATAATAATAATAATAATAATAATAATAAAATGAAATAATAATAATCGTTATCATTTTTCTTTAATGCAGAACCTCGATCATTTTTCATTGAAAGTAGTCCCTAATCAACATATGTTGTTGTGTGATGATAAATTTAACGTTATGTTCTAAAAATGAATAAGCCTCACTTTAGGCGAACCTTCGCTTTAAAAAAAAAGAAGCATGGAAGCGTGTTATAGTTACATTACCATACATTTTAGGAATTTGTTTTGCTTTAAAATTTGTTTTCTATTGATTCATTGGTTATTTCTTTGCAGAAATTTTCCATCCAGAGAGGAAGTTCTAAAATTATGGTACAGAGGCCTTAGACAATGATTTCCAGGCGGTAAAATAACGCACAAAATTAAAATATTACGAATAGCAACTCTTTTGAAATAGTATTACTTGATTAAATCTGTATCGGCATGACACATACTGCTCATTTTTCTTTTTACATGACAGTATGAAGAGAGAGGGGAAGACGAAAATAGTAAGTTGTCCAATGCGGTGGGGAAAACACGCGAGGTTAGCTTAAGGCGTGTACTTTCTGTTGTTTGAGGGGAACTTTGAATTCATGGTACAGTAAAACAAAAACCCAGAAAAGTAGAAATTTTATAGTGCATGTATTTTGATAGGATACAAAATATAGATATACATGTACAAGTATTTTCAAAGAAATTGATTTTTCAGAGTACTTAAACGATGGTGAACTCTTGACAATACAAGGTGTGGTGATGTGGTGTTTCGGGGACCTTTCCTACAAAGAATCGATTTTTAACAAACTGACATTAATGTGGAAAAGGGAAACAATAAACAAGATAAATAAGGTTAAAATCGAATTGACTTATTATTAAGTACCTAGACTAGGAGAAATTAAATGTAAAGTAGTCTGGTATAATGAAATATATTTTAACATTATGTGGGCCATTGCAAGTTGTCTACACTTGACGAATTAAACAGGATGTTTTAAAATTAGGTTTTGTATTAACGATATTGAATATCATTAGACAATTGGAAACTTTTTCAGCTTTAGACACGTTTAATATCCCAGTCAATATGTCGGATGAATATAAGTTACCGTACCTATACTGGATTCCTAAACTTCATAAAAACCCTTACAAACAAAGATACATTGCTGGATCCTATAAATGTTCTACCAATCTTTGCTCCTCACAAAAATATTAACAGCTGTGAAGGAGAAGCTTCAAACGTACTGTGCGACTACATATGCCAGAAATGGTGTAAATCAAATATGAATTCTAAAAAATTCTAAAGAACTTTTAGTAAACTTGAAGTACCCAAACTTTTCTCAATTCAACAACATCAAAATGTATGGCTTTTCAACACTTTACACAACCATTCCTCACGATAAATTAAACACTAGACTTTTTGACATCATAGACAAATGCTTCTTCAACAAAAATAAAATGGAAAACGCAAGTATTCCTATCTAGTGATCAGTCATCCAAAAAATTACTTTGTTAAACGCTACTCTTATTCCATGTACAAGTACTCTGAAGTTGAAATAGAAAAATGTGCTGGGGTTCCTCATTAACAATACCTTTGTGGTCTTTGGTGATCAAGTCTTCTAACAGTCTATTGGAATCCCCATGGGCACAAATTGTGCTCCTTTGTTAGATGACCTGTTTTAATATTCCTATGAAGCAGAATTTATTCAAAAACTTCTACGTGAGAAGAATAAATCTCTTGCTGTGGCCTTCAGTGAGACATTTAGATACATCGACGACGTATTATCTATTAACAATAATACTTTTCATTCATATGTCGATTCGATATATCCCAGTGAACTCGAAATAAAAGACACTACAGAGTCGTCCACTTCTGCTTCATACTTACATATTTTATTGACAATAGATATTAACGGCAAACTAACAACTCAAGTTTATGACAAACGGGATGATTTCAACTTCTCCATCGTCAGCTTAATTCCCATATTTATGTAGCAATATTCCATTATCCCCTGCATATGGTGTTTAGATCTCTCAACTGATTCGATACGCAAGAGCTTGTTATGCGTATGGTCAGTTTTTAAATCGAAGCAGGCTACTGACAAACACGTTGATGGTGCAGGGGTTCTAATAGTCTCGTTTAAAGTCAGCATTTCGCAAATTCTATGGTCGTTATAATGATCTAGTTTGCCAATACAACCTATTATTGGGTCAAATGCTGTCTGACGTGTTTAATGGCGATTGTTATGCCATTCTTGGCACACTGATTTTGACTACGGATAACTCCATTTACCTGATCAAGATATAGGGCTCACGATGGGTGTGACCGATCGGCAGGGGTGCTTACTCCTCCTAAGCACAGAATGTTAGGCCGTTCTTGGCACACTGATTTTTACTATGGATGACTCCGTTTACTTGATCAAGATATATGGTTCACGGTGGATGTGACCGGTTGACAGGTGATGTTTACTCCTCCTAAGCACCTGATCCTCCCTCTGGTATATCCAGGGGTCCATGTTTGCCCAACTATATTTTGTATTGCTTATAGGAGTTATGAGATTGATCACTGTTCGTTATCTTCGCCTTTCATATCAACACCATTGCCAGGAAACTTGTAACAAGCAGAAAGATCACCTAAGCTTCTCGAGTTTTTCTGGCAAATTCAGTATTACTTAGTTTTCCAAAAATACCGGAAAGCTCCAATAAGTTGAGGTGACAGTGTCAGTTATTGATGGAAATAAGAAAATAATAGAGAAAAATATCCATTAGATCTCGGCGACATTTGGTGGTGGGATCTATAGTGAATAAATTTCAATAAGACGGGGTTTGAATTGACCTACAACTTAACATGGTTATTAAAGAGCGACCTTTATTGAAGCTGTATTTTCAGTTTAACTGGGGTTTTATTTGATCTTAGAGATAAGTCTTGACACAAATGTAGTGAGAATATTTAGGTGGCTAGTTAAAACTAGATAAATGTATAAATCGTACGAGATCAAATACAACCAAATTTGGTAAATTGTCAATTACGATTCATCTATAAATAGTGATGGGTACGATTTGAATACATGTACAGCTGTTTCATAAGATGGCTGATGTAGTGGTGTTTGTAACCAATTATTGACGGCATTGAACAAAGCATTTTTCAACTGTCTTTTAGCTCTAAGGATTCTATAATCTTTTGTACCGACCTAAAACATTTTTGGAACACACCTCTATCGATAACTTCAACGATGTCGAGGTTTAGAGAGCTGCTGATCAACTGTTTTCTTCCGTCGGTAAATTTCAATTTTCTATCCAAAAACTTCTTTTATTGTTTCCTCTCCATCGGGATTTTTACCAGGCTAAATAAAACAAATTCCTTCAGAGAATGCAGATGTTTTTTACATTACATTGCTTGTTTTGACGCTTGTGCAGCCTCCGATCATGGTCGCAGTCATGAAGTTAACATAAGGGTCTATAAGAAAACATCGCTGGCAGAATCAATTAATCGATGTTTTATGAATCCCACAGCGTGCATTTGATTGGCTTAACGAAAGATCATGCGGACGTGACTCTCTATAAGATTACTTCAGATCTACGTGAACGGATCAAAGGATTTGAGTTTCATCAGATTGTCTTAATCCTGACCCAATGCCAACTGAACAAAATCGAGTTTACCGAGAGGAAGGATATGCTGCTCTTTTCAAGGAAAAGGTAAAGATAACGTAGTGATCAATATCATGACCCCTGCAAGGAATACAAAATTAACAAGGTAAACGGAGTAATCGGCAGTCACAATCAGTGTGTAAAGAACGGCCTGAAAATTAGTATGAAACAAGTCAGACAGGATTGGACCAAATGACAGGTCGTATTCATCTATTGGCACACTAAAAAGTTATAACGACCATAAAATTTGCAAAATGCTGACCTTAAACAAGACTCTTGAAGGCCCTGTAACATTAACTTGTTTCTCAGTAGCCAATCTTGATTTAAAGATTGATCATACCCAGAACAGGCTTTTGAAAAACAAATCAGTTGAGAGACACTCGTGAACACCATATGCAGGTGATAATGGAATATTGTTACATAAATATGGGAGGTTGACGATAGAGAAGCTGAAGTCATCCCGTTTGCTACAAAGACAGGGCACGCGAGGGAGGTGCTTATTACGACGGATTGTAAACCCAATCATCATTAATAACATGTCGAAATCACATGGAATATTTGAGTATCATAATAAATTTTCATTAACCTTGATAATGAGAGGAATGGCCATGTATTTCGTTATAAGAATATTTGATAGATTTGGTAAGTATTCCCTGCGTTTAGAAATTCGCGCATTCGGATGGGGGGTTTACTATAGCAGCTATTTATATTTGTGCATATTTGCAGACAGACGCACCTTTTCAGACATCAATGAACATAGATGCTAACTACACACTTGTTCGATGATGAATTCGTCAACTAACTTTGCTGTTTCACTATTTACATTGGAGTGATGCGCAGAACTCCCAGATATATTGATGGTGTTGGCTCACTATATAATCTTTGCAACATTTCCTTTAAATGCAAATGCTTTTCGGCATATAATTTAGGGTAAACTGATAATTTTTAAAACCAGTTCCTCAACACTGAAATAAAATGTCATTCCTAGGAGAAAATATAACAGGTTACATAGCTTTCGTCCATTTGTTTATTATCATGTACGTAGCGTCACAATAAAATTACAACATACTGTTCAAATGCCACAATTTTAAATGCGTCATAAATTCGCCCTTACAACCATATAAGGCACATACATATAGCTGCATGAAGTAAAAAATTCGGGAAGTATTTTGGTCTTTAACATGCATGCCACTATAACATGCATGGCATCATAACGACCTAAAATATGACTTTTTCATGAGCCCAATGGCAACAAAGAAGCAAATGTCATCAAGAATTCATATACAAAATATTTCAGGACATATTGCCTAGATTAACTTTTCTTAAAAGTATGCAAAACTCCAAGGTCAATGCCACAAGGACAAAAACTATGGTACCAAAAGTAGGCCATTTAAGAAAGAATGAAATAAAGAGACCTATCACTTACAATTCAAAAGTTGTGAACTAGGTTAAAGTTTTGAATTTTAGGTTAAACTCCCAAGATATTTCACAAGGCGAAAAATCATGTATCACATATATTGTCTTGTAATAAGGAATCTATACATAAGATATAAAAGTCCTACCTTGGTAGTTAAGGAGACACTTGTAGTATTTGTAGGTCGAACTCCAAGGTTAGAATTGCAAAGTAAGAAACTTTAGTACCAAAAGAAAGTTCTTGTCACAAGAAATGCACATATGACATACGAGAGCCCCATCCCTCGCCATTCAAAGGTAGCGACCAAGTTTAAAGTTTTCCACAGAATGTCAAAACATAATAACAGATCTCGGTGTGGGGGGCATGAACATGTGATCTCAAAGATGGAAGCCTTAAATTTCTTTTTTCAATCGTTGATTTCCAGCAGTTGCAAGAAACAAAGCAAACTCCAGGAAAACCAGAAAGTAACATTTCAAAACAGCAGACGACACTGGTAATGGTGAATGAAAACTGTGATCTCAAAGAATGAAGCTTTAAAAAAGGTCAATGCGACTGCAATCGTTTTTGCCAGCAGCGGGACCTGCACGAGAAGAGGCACACTTATCAGATATATATTTTAAAAATAGAAATGTCGAATTAAGTGTTAAACAAAAAAGGAAAAAATACCCAAAGAATACAAACCTAGATCTGGGTGACAGTAGAAATACAGATTCGATATATCGATGACGTTTTGTCTATTAACAATAATAACTTTCATTCATATGTTGATCTGATATATCCCTGTGAGCTCGAAATAAAGGACACTACAGAGTCGTCCACTTCTGCTTCATACTTAAATATTCTATTGAAAGTAGACATTAATGGCAAACTGACAACTCAGCTGTATGACAAACGGGATGATTTCAGCTTCTCCATCGTCAACTTCCCATATTTATGTAGCAATATTCCACTATCACCTGCATATGGTGTTTAGATCTCTCAACTGATTCGATATGCAAGAGCTTGTTCTGCGTATAGTCAGTTTTTAAATCGAGGTAAGCTACTGACAAACAAGTTGATGGTACAGGGGTTTCAACAGTCTCGATTGAAGTCAGCATTTTGCAAATTCTATGGTCGTTATAACGATCTAGTTCGTCAATACAACCTATCATTGGGTCAAATGCTGTCTGACGTATTTCATACCGATTGTTAAGCCGTTCTTGGCACACTAATTTTGACTGCGGATAACTCCGTTTACCTGAACAGGATATAGGGTCACGGCGGGTGTGACCGGTCGACAGGGGATGCTTACTCCTCCTAGGCACCTGATCCCACTTCTGGTGTGTCCAGGGGTCTGTGTTTGCCCAACTATCTATTTTGTATTGCTTGTAGGAGTTATGAGATTGATCACCATTCGTTATATTCACCTTTCATTTTTAATATTTCAGACATTTTCCATCAATGTAGGAGGGCCTCCGTGGCCGAGCATCGCGCTCAAAATCACAAGGCCTCTCACCTCTGTCGGCGCGGGTTCGAACCCCGCTCGCGCCGGCAAAAGAGAGAATTTCCCAGTTTACTTTCGGAAGGTTGGTGGTCTCTTCCCAGGTTCATTGTATCTGGGTTTTCTCTTCCATCAATAAAAACTGTGCGCCACAAGATAACTGAAAAATTGTTGAGTGTGGTGGAAAACATCAATCAATCCCATCAATGTAAAAAGGAGACAAATGGTTGGAGAAAAATCCAGTAGGGTCCAAAGTTCCTTTAAGAAAAGTTAAAGTGGAGAGTTAAAACAGTCAAACGCAGAAGAGGCACGAATTGAGTATTGCCTACATGGGGACCAGTTACACTGTATGGACTTAATTCGCAAGTTTATTCAACGAAATATGTTTTTATCGGGCATAAAAAACTTTCAGACTTTTGAGTCATAACCCCAGTCATCGCCCATGACAAAACCCGAGAAGCCAAAATTTGCAAAACAAAAGCATCTGCATAAGAGATTTGCACTATATCCTGCTGAAGAACATTCTGTGGTGCCGAAACCATGAAAGTGGAGGAAACGCATCCTTAAGTTCTATACATTTGAAGAATCAGTGTAAAGGATTTCAAACAGTAGTTGGATAGCGTAACTTGTTATTACTGAACATGAAATAATTTTTTTTTTAAATGACACATCATACGATATGAGACAACGACAAAACGGGCCAGTGATGTTGGAGACCATGGTAATTGTGAGTATTCAAGGAAATATTAGAGATCTAAATGCTTTATGTGTTTTAGCACGAGGAATTCATTATAAACATGCCAAGACGTTAGTTAAAAAATAAATAAATGCATAATCTGGAAATTAGAGGTCAAGGTTAATACATTTTAACAAAGCCAAGTTCTCATAAATATGAATATACATGTATTTGTCATGAAGCATCGATAGGCTAGGACGGTACAATCAAGAAATGTTAGTTCAAGTTCATACAGAAGGCCATGGGGGGAAAAGTCTGGACACAGCCTGTGGACGAAATTTGAAGGAATACCCAAAATGTCCGTGAGAAGTGAAAGACAGAATCATGTGGAAAGTTGGGTTGACATAACCATAAAGGTTAAAACATCAGCAAGAGGAACCGATGTGATTTTAATGAAGAAATTCTAATAGCAAACTTAACGCAAAATCCTAAGCGATGAGATGATGTTATAAAGAAAATTACAGGCATTGGAGTGGGATGACTCTTGCTCTACATTGAATCTCTCTCATTCACAGTTCAAATGTTATAACTAATCTTTGGGTTTTTTGTCTACAGACAGTGTAGTATAAAACTACAGTTTAATTCCAGAACGTACAAAATCACACGATATCCACAGAAATACACAATTTATTGCCTTTAGTATAGCATCCTTGTAGGTACTATGAATGGAAAAATTAAAGTATTACAATGCCGGATTGTATTACGAATTTCCTCTACTGTAAGCCAATTAAACAACTTGCTAATATAAAAAAAAATCCGGTATTTCCAGAACTAAACATAAGATATCTATAATTTCATACATTCACATTGCAAAACCCTGAAAGTTGATTCTCCTGAAATGCCGTAAAATGACAGGAAACCCTGTCAGCACGTGTGTGATATATGTACTCGAGATAAAATGTGTCATTCAAAAGTAAACATTGTGACTGAACAAAATTAAGATGCTTTAAATTACAAAATTAACTTTCACTGGTGTGTTTGTAAACATAAAGAATCGAGTCTTTGTTTGCATCGCAGAGTTCAGGCTGAAATATTGCTCTTATCCTTACATTCAGAAGGTCCAAATTGTGTTTGTCAGCATTAAATGAGTTGTGTCAAATATGGAAATCATTTGTTTTAAAAAAAACGTGAACCAGTCCCTTTTAAGTGCAATATTAGTTAATGAAGACATTATAATTCTAATACATATCAAAGGATATGTCAAACCAACTGGAATTCATAAGTTTCAAACACCTATTACAAAAATAGCACTCCCTTTAAAGCTTTATAAAATGCTACATTTACTTAATAAAAAGGACTTTATATAAATCATTGCTTTACAAAATGGTAGAACGTGTATGAGGGGATGTTTTAAAGGCCTAAACCTCCTATACAGCCATACCTATCCTCCAAAGTAGTAAAAAAATATCCTTTAGCCAGTGAGGCAATTCACCTCCCTCACTTTCAGTGATACAAATAGTATATGAAGCCATTGAAAGTGTATCAATACATTTACAACAAGCATTCTGAGAGTATTGCATGGCAATACATTGTTCCCAACCGGTCGCAAAAAAACTCTGTACATTATTCGAAGTTCATTATGTAGGTTATGGTAAGAGGGAAAATTGGGGAACCAGGATAGGAAATCAACTACTATTCGAGTAAAGACTAGACCAGGGGAAAAAAAAAAAGAGAAATTTATAATCATAGGTCTTTAACCAAGTCAATAAACTGTGACATGTAGGTGATCATGGATAATTTAGCTATATTTTTGTATTACTATGCTAGAAGTTTTAATGAGTGTAGTACTCTTATCTACAGAGATACTAACAATTCATGCTATTTTTCTAAGTTCAAGGGCCATAACTTAATGAAAAAAGAACGGACCGAGACAAAATTTGAACTTGATCTGTAACTTGTTATGGCAAAGCAATGTACCAAATATCAAATGAATATCTGCAAGCATAACCAAAAAAAAGTCCGGAAAACTGATAATTCATGCTATTTTTCTAAGTCCAAGGGCCATAACTTAATGAAACAATAGGCCCAAGGGCCTAGAATCGCTCTTCTGATAAATTGTACAACCCCACCATTTCTATTCTTAGCCTCTTAGTATTCTAAATCTTTAGTTAAATCCTAAGAATTCAAAAAAAGTAGGTCAATGTGACCTACTTTTTGGTTTACACATTTTGAGAACCCAAGAAATATCAACCGACAAAGTTTGATGATTTTAAGCCAATTAGTATCTGAATATTGAAATATAGCTGTCAAATTCCAATCGTAGGTCATGGTGACCTACTTTTTGGTCAGCGAACTCCGAACATGCAAGACCCATCAACTGACAAAGTTTGATGACTGTAGGTCAAATAGTATCTGAAATATATAAATATAGCCGTCCAATTCCAAAAGTAGGTCAAGGTGACCTACTTTTTCGTCAACACCCTTCAAACATGCAAGACCCAACAACTGACAAAGTTTGATGACTGTAGGTCAAATAGTATCTGAATTATATAAATATAGCCGTCCAATTCCAAAAGTAGGTCAAGGTGACCTACTTTTTGGTCAACACCCTTTGAACATGCAAGACGCATCAACTGACAAAGTTTGATGACTGTAGGTCAAATAGTATATGAAATATATAAATATAGGTGTCCAATTCCAAAAGCAGGTCAAGTTGACCTACTTTCTGGTCGAAACCCTTCGAACATGCAAGACCCATCAACTGACAAAGTTTGATGACTGTAGGTCAAATAGTATCTGAAATATATAAATATAGCCGTCAAATTCCAAAAGTAGGTCAAGGTGACCTACTTTTTGGTCGACACACTCCGTAGACTCAAGATGCATCAACTGTCAAAGTTTGATGATTGTAGGTCAATTAGTGACTGAAATATATAAATATAACTGTCAAATGCCAAAAGTAGGTCACAGTGACCTACTTTTTGGTCGATACACTCCGAAGACTCAAGATGCATCAACTGACAAAGTTTGATGATTGTAGGTCAAATAGTGTCTGAAATATAGTAATTTAGCT
>NC_079166.1:44825482-44897982 GCF_947568905.1 Ostrea edulis | reverse complement strand
ACTTGTTCCTTTTCTGGACATTCTCTAAACACATAGTTGAAGTTTATCCTTGTTCGTCGCAAATTAAAAATTGGGTCCTTCTTGGTGGAGTCACTTTGAAGGGGCAACTGGGGAGGTGGTGAATTATCACTATCATCATCATCAGAAGAATAATAATCATCATCTGAAGATGAAGCTGCAGAAACCTTCGCTCCAGTAAAAGCACCTGCTCTGAGCATGGTCTGTAGTTCATCATACGTGTAGACAAATTTTGTTGTTTCTTTCTTGCTTCTTCTCTTCTTTCGAGTCCCCTCAAACTTTCCACTCTCAAAGTCCTGTATGATATAATAGTTATATATGTTTGTGTGATTTCTCCAGTACATTTAAAATCACGCAAAACTACCTTGTCCTGTTGTTGCAAGGCATAGTGGAAAAAAGTGCAAATTATTTTTTTATGGTCAAGAAACCTATAAAATGACTGAAACTGGGATTGACACAAAGCTCAAATTTTTCACATCAATGAATACCATTCCATACCATAAGACAAACCCTGTGTCTGCCAATAGTCATACCTTATAGAACTGGACAGCTTTGGCTATTTTCTTAGTTTCTCTGACTTGTGTTAATGCCCACATATGATTGTCCTTCATCAGCTGGTATTCTGGATGGTTCATGGGCAGACCTCCGAGTTTTGTCAAGTGCATTGCATGCTCATAGTCAGAAATGGCCTCATATAGCTTGTTAATGGGTTCATCTAGATATATGTCAAAAAAAGTATTTAAAATAAATGTCTGCTTTCCTGTTTACTACATCATAATACAGGTCTTATGGTATTAGTATTCATAATTTTGCACTTAAAACTTTAGTACATGTATTTCAAAAATACACTGAATATTAAATGGAAGCCAATGTAATAGTCAACTATGCATTCAATCATGCTCATGCACTTTGCAAGGAGTTTACTCTATTCCTGCAACTCAGTGAAATGCAAACTGTGTAATCATGCAAATATACATGTATTTGTAGAGAAGTATCAGTATATAGATTCTGGGTAACAGCTGGATCAATGCTGAAAATACATATACATAATAGTAGAAACTAATCATATACAGGAAGATCTGCAAAACTTTTCTGAATCAAGTTAGAATTATGAATTGGCTTTTCACTATTCAGGTATTTAAACCATGAAATATGAAGAGGATGTCCATGGAGAATCAGGCAGAGATTAGCACATAAAATTTCTGAGATGGGCAAACTTTAGAATTGCATGCACTCATGGGTGTATAAAAATAATATTGATCTTTAAACTCTCTTAATATAGTGGCTGTAATATTCCATGAAAGTAGCATTAAAAGCCAATATAAAGGACTAATAACTCATATCCACCAGAAACGTTATAATGTTAACAACAGGCTCATGGGCCACATCGCTCACCTGAGTCACCTTGGCAAATATTTAAAGATTTTCCCAACATATTTGCATGTAAACTTTGGTCCTTATTGTGGCCCCCATCCTACCCCCAGGGGCCATGATTTTTACGAACTCGAATCTGTACTACATCAGGAAGCTTTCATGTAAATATGAACTTTTTTGACACTGTGGTTCTTAAAACAAAGGTTCTTAAAGATTTTCTCTATACATTTGTAAAAGTTTGATCCCCTATAGTGTCCTCACCCTACCCCAGGGGGGATGGTTTTAAAACAAACTTGAATCTGCACTAAGTCAGGAAGCTTTCATGTAAATGTAAACTTTTCTGGCTCGGTGGTTCTTGAGTATCAGATTTTTAAAGATTTCCCTTTCATGATTTGTACCAAGTTTGGTTGAAATTGGTCCATTAGTTCTGGATGATTTTCCTATATATCAGCATGTAAAACTTTGATCCCCTATTGTGGCCCCATCCTATCCCCGGGGGTCATGACTTTAACAAACCTAACTCTTCACTATGTCAAGAAGCTTTCATGTAAATTTGTGAGCTTTTCTTGCTTAATGGTTCTTGAGAAGAAGATTTTTAAATGACCCCTTCCTATTTTTGCATTTTTGTGAGTGAGCACTTTGAAGGCGGCATGGTCTTTCAACCCAAGGATGATTTGTACCAAGTTTGGTTGAAATTGACCCAGTGATTCTGGAGAAGAAGTCGAAAATATGAAAACTTTATAAATGGACAGATGGACAGGCAAACGACGGGTAATGGGTGATCAGAAAAGCTCACTTGAGCTCTCAGTTAAGGTGAGCTAAAATTGGAGAAGAGCTACATCATTGTACTAAATTTGTAAGAATATCTCTAGGTAAATTCAACTCTATATTACTACCAATATATTTGTGACAAGAGATTATCATTTCTTTTGCTGAAATGCAGAGTTATCAAACATAATTTATGAATCAAAAATGGCAGGCCCTGACGTGTAATGTTAGTAATGTATCACCTAGTGGGCAGTTGCTGATTTTTTAGGAACAGATGATTAACTATCCAGGAAGACAGGAGAAATGCAGAGTAATCAAACAAAACTTATGAATAAAACATTAATACCTCACTGATACATGTGTATGAATCAGATGTATTTCATAAACACTAACATTAATACCTCACTGATACATGTATATGAACAAGAGGTATTGTGAGCAATGCTCACTAAGAATACCCCCCGCTTACCCCCAATCTCCCAAAGGGTGTTGTTAATAGGCATAAATTACCTCTTTCCTGAGTGTAAAAATATAGTATGCATTTGTAGAAGAAAATGGAAGATATAGTCCGAACACAAATCCATGGTATAAACCTATAATTTTGACCTTGAGATCAAAGGTCAAGGTCATAAAGAGGTCATGAATGCACATGACACATAGTCTCATGGTGACACACCCATGTCTTATGGTATGACTATGTCAAAACCCTATAATCAATTTTGACCTTGAGGTCAAAGTTCAAGGTCATGTAGAGGTAATGAAGGTACCTGACACATCGTCTCATGGTGATACACTCATGTGTCAAATATGGCATGCCTATCTCAAAGAACAAAGAAGTCATGGCCCTGACAATCCATTGTAAAAACGTTTAATTTTGACCTTGAGGTCAAGGTCATATGGACGTCATGAAGGTACATGACACATCGTCTCATGGTGATACACTCATGTGTCAAATATGGTATGCCTATGTCAAAGAACAAAGAAGTTATGGCCCTGACATGAATCCATTGTAAAAATGTTTAATTTTGACCTTGAAGTCAAGGTCATATGGAGGTCATGAAGGTACATGACACATCGTCTCATGGTGATACACTCATGTGTCAAATATGGTATGCCTATGTCAAAGAACAAAGAAGTTATGGCCCGGACACGAATCCATTGTAAAAAACCTTTAATTTTGACCTTGAAGTCAAGGTCATATGGAGGTCATGAAGGTACATGACACATCGTCTCATGGTGATACACTCATGTGTCAAATATGGTATGCCTATGTCAAAGAACAAAGAAGTTATGGCCCGGACACGAATCCATTGTAAACAAGAGCAACGCCAATGTGGCATAATACGCCCGTAGATTTTGCTCAAGGAAAACATATTTTAGTGGGATTCATATTTTAGTGAAGTTAGCACTGTCCTCTGTGAGCTAATTCATTATTATGCTTGTAGAAATGGATATCAAGATATAAAGAGGAATAGCCTTAGAATGCGCTACTTCATAAATATGTTAATATACCACACACCTTTGCTTGAAACAGTATAACTTGGAAGTTCACAAACACCAAATTATCAAGTGAAGCATGCCATCTAACAGTCTTGACCTTTTAAACTTGAAAAAGAAAAGTATTGGCATTCCTAGCCACAACAGTTTTGTTTGTATCCTGCTACAACCACCTTGACCTTTGACCTTGAGAAACAATAGGCTTCCTCCACTTGGAATAAGGTATATGCGTATTAAATTTGACACTCCTAGCCCCAACGGTTCGGTCTGTATACCTACAAGGTTTTCCTACTAAGTAAATCTATGACCTTGACCTTTGACCTTGAAAAAAATAGGCATCTTCCTCTCATCATGGTGATCAAATATACCAAGTTATAATATCCAGGAGCTTACAGTTCGGTTTGTATCCTGCCCACAAGGTTTTCCTAAAAAATGATACTACGACCTTGACCTTGAAAAATAATAGGTACCTTCCTCTCATCATGATGATCAAATATACCAAGTTATAATATCCTGGAGCTTACGGTTTGGTTTGTATCCTGCCCACAAGGTTTTCCTTAAGTGATACTACGACCTTGACCTTTGATCTTGAAAAACAATAGGCATCTTCCTCTCATCATGGTGATCAAATATACCAAGTTATAATATCCTGGAGCTTACGGTTCGGTTTGTATCCTGCCCACAAGGTTTTCCTAATAAGTGATACTACGACCTTGACCTTTGACCTTGAAAAACAATAGGCATCTTCCTCTCATCATGGTGATCAAATGTACCAAGTTGTAAAGTCCTAGGGCTTATGGTTCAGTCTGTATCCTGCCCACAAGGTCCGGACAGACAGACGGACAGAGCCATACCATAATACGTCCCGTCTTCGACGGGCATATAAAAACCTTTAATTTTGACCTTAAGGTCAAGGGTGAAGGTCATATAGAGGTCATGAAGGTACCCGACACATCATCTAATGGTGATCCACCTGTGTGCCAAATATGGTATGCCTATGTCAAAGAACAAAGAAGTTATGGCCCGGACACGAATCTGGAGACGGACGGACGGACAGACAGACAGAGTGATTCCTATATACCCCCCAGAACTTCGTTCGGGGGGTATAATAAGATCTAATTTATAAACACTAACATTAATACCCCACTTAGACATGTGTATGATTCATGTATAAAGAGGAAACCCACTATCTTTCTCTCTCCATGTATACAGCACCACTAACTTCTACTCATTAGGGCTACTAAGAATCTGTGTAATTACATGAAGTACTCATTAGTTTTTTTAAAATGTTGACGAGTACCTTTTAAATCTGCTCTTACAATGACTTTGAATGTGTATTTACAATACAAAAGAATTGAAATATTTTTTGTAAATTCTTACATTTGTCTCCTAATTTGTTCTGAAAGTAGTCCCAGTACATATAGATGGCCCTTTCTATCCGAACAGTGGCCACATCGTGTACTGTTAGGGTTATTAGTTCATGAGGAGGTGACATCACAAGTTTCCTCAACTCATACGCTTTTACAATGTTGTCCTCAGCCAGCCCCATCTGTCTCAACTTCATTTCGACAAAAGCAAGTGATCGCTGGACTTCTGCAAAGCTGTCAAACTTTTCCATCTTGAAATGAATGAACAATCTGATTGCTTGTTGATAATAGTTTTCTGCATCTCTAAAGCACTTTTTAGCCCAGACTTTTTCAGCTCTTTTTTCCAGCTCAAGGCCCTCTCTGTACAAACATTTTCCAATATTGTGAATGTATAATGGGATATCTATGTTGCTAAAGTTGGTGGATACGCTATGTGCATAGAGAAACGCCTTTAAATGATTGTATTTTGATTGTTGAAGACTTGGTGGGGTCAAATTTGCATACACTTTCCCCAAAGAATTGTAAACCAATGCCAAATCTATCTTGTATTTGTTTCTAACAGCTTTTTCAAGTTTTTTTCCCCATAGTTGTTTAACTTCTTCAAAATAATACTGCGCCTCAACATATTTTCGGTCTTTGAGACATAGCTTCCCAGCAAAATAAAAGACAGCCCCTGCAACTTCAACATATGGCTCCAGATTACCAGTGGTAGGAGAAATGCTTGGTAGTGTTTCATTCAATATACAATTCAAAATGTTCTCTGCTATTTCATTTCTGTCACTCTCAAAAAATTTTCTTCCCAGAAATACTTGCCATAATGCAGTTTCCAAAAAATCCCCTCTCATCTTTGAGTGTTCAATGAATTTGCCCAAGAGTTTAAACTTTATATAATCTTCAAGAAACAGATCTGCTACTTCTGAAATTCGTTTGCAAGTCAGAATTGACCTTGAACTCTTCTTCGATTTCAGCAAATCAGGGTGGATCTTCTGGATCAAATCATAATATGTCTTCAGGTGAAACTTGAAATCTTTCAATTCTTTCCAAGCTTTGACACAATTTTTCTCGAATTTCTCAAAAATTTTACTGTTTTTCTTCTCTACATAATCAATGAATAAACATTTGGCCTCATTAACTGGTGCTTCAAACACTTCATGTTTAGCAATTTGGCAGAGAAACTCACAAACTAGTGGATGTAATGAAAATCTCACTTTCTTCGAGGCTGTATCAATGTCTTCTGTCTCCTCCCTACTCAAATCATCCACCTCAACAAAATGACGGCTCTTCAAATAAATCATATTTACATTCGTTTCTAACATTATTGGATGGTCATCATCCATACTCTTCTCACCCAACACATATGCTGCAGTTTGCAGATCGAATTTAGCTGTTCCCAATACGTGCAACTTTACTAGCAGGTCTTGCTTGCTCTTGTCCAAGGTTTCGAATGTCTGGGTAAGACATTTGCTCTCCATTTGTAGGCCAGGGAAATCCTTTTCCAGTTTTTTGGCCAGCATTTCAGCATTAACCATGCCACTTCTGATGGCAGCCCCAACAGATTTGATGGCCAATGGACTTCCCCCACACAATTCCACAATCTTCTGGCAGACTTCATTGTCTGGTGGAGGCTGAAACATTGAACTGGATGTGGGGAAAGGTGAACTTTATACTTATTTTCCTCTTTACAAATGTTAAAGAAAGTAATCAGGTTTTTGCACCCGTGTAAATTTTATACAAAAATTAGTTTTGGCATAATTGGCAGTACTTTTTTTAATATATTTTTTAATAACTTTATATACTTTAAAGTTATAACTTTATATACCTTTTTTCTTATATAAATTTTTTTTAATTTTAATCATGCCCTCGATCCTCACTCATAGGTAGTGACTGTTCCATCATCAGGCATCCTTAAGATATGACCTTACGTGTCCCAATGGGCATTGGCTACCATGCCCTCAACATCATGCATAAGTCAATATTTGTGGCATTTCACCTACAGCTGGTGACATTTCTAAGTATTTACATTTCCTATGTGTAAATCTCTGATATTTTTACTAATTGTAATGATAGCCATTTCCTCATGACTGTGCTGCAGTTGTAAACAATGCTCATAAAAATCTTGATATATAGACTACAGTAAAACATGCTTAGAGCAAGTGCTGGGAATGAACAATTTTAATTGATTGATTGACTGAATATTGCTTAACGTCCCTCTCGAGAATATTTCACTCATATGGAGACGTCACCAATGCCGGTGAAGGGTTGCAAAATTTAAGCCTATGTTCAGCGTTTACGGCCTTTGAGCAGGGAGGGATCTTTATCGTGCCACACCTGCTGTGACAAAGGACCTCAGTTTTTGCGGTCTCATCCGAAGGACAGTCCCATTTGGTCGTCTCTTACGACAAGCAAGAGGTACCTGCTCAAAGGCTGTAAGTGCCATGACCTTGACGCATGAGTGAAAAATTCTCGAGAGGGACTTTAAACAATATACAATAAAACTACAGGGAATGAAAATCCCTTTGCTGTAAATGTAAATTCATTATAAGTGTATTAACTGTAACTGTGTTTTACTGTTTTCTATTTTAATGGCTGGGAATTATGACGGAACAAAATATAAATTGAAGTTTGAATATACATGAAGATATGAACTGCAATGCTTCACACAAGCATACTTTTCATGAAGCGCTTCATCAAATATGTCAGCGTAAAGCCTCACCAAGTATTCTGGCGTGAAGTGTTGCAGTTCATACCTCATGTATTTTCAACAAGAGGCCCATGGGCCACATCGCTCACCTGAGTCACCTTGGCTCATATTTATAGATTTTTCCTATATTCACATGTAAAACTTGGATCCCTATTGTGGCCCCAACCTACTCCCGGGGGCCATGATTTTTTCAAAATTGGAATGTGGACTATGTCAGGAAGCTTTCATGTGAATGTTAACTTTTCTGGCCCAGTGATTTTTCAGAAGAATTTTTTTAATGATTTTCCCTATATATGTGTATGTAAAACTTTGATCCCCTATTGTCGCCTCATCTTACCCCCGGGGGCCATGATTTTCCTAAACTTGAATCTGCAGTATGTCAGAAAGCTTTCATGTAAATTTCAACTTTCCTGGCCAAATAGTTTTTGAGAAGAAGATTTTTAAAGATTTTCCCTATATATTTGTATGTAAAACTTTGATCCCCTATATGTGGCCCCATCCTATCCTTGGGGGCCATGATTTGTACAAACTTCAACTATGTTAGGAAACTTGCATGTAAATTTCCACTTTCTTGGCCCAGTAGTTTTTGAGAAGAAGATTTTTAAAGATTTTCCCTATATATTTCTACATGTAGTTGTAAAACTTTGATCCCCCCTTGTGGCCCCATCCTGCCCCCGTGTGCCATGATGTTTACAAATTTGAATTTGCACTATGTTAGGAAGCTTTCATGCAAATTTCCACTTTCCTGGCCCAGTACCGTATATACTCGCCTATAAGTCGGTTTTTTGGGAGTCAATTTTTGGTCCAAAACTCCATGTCCGACTTATAGGTGCATCCTAAGAAGATTGGTATTTTTCTGGGCGGCGTAATGTAGTGTTTTTTAAATAACTCCGATGATTATCATGGACTACCACACAAATGATTATTGTTCACAAATATTTAGACATATTGTATCGTTTATGTATTTTAAAATCATGTATAAAGTTCAAGTATTTATATATTATTATCTATAGTTTAAAATTATTTACATACCGGTAACTCATACTTTCAATTCAACTAATCTATCGTTTATCGGTAAAATTGAATTACGAACCCGATTTAATATTGAAATATTCATATGTATACCGGCTGAAATATATTTCATAAAAGATCGAATATTGTTAACAGATAATTTAGATCATCATTCTTGACTCATAAAAACTCTATTGTTGATACAAGGAATTATACTGGAATCCCACAATAACAGTAAGTAAACACCATGTCAGGTACTGGTCATTAGGAGACCATAATTGCTTAGATAAACAAGGGATCATGGTCCATAATAGATCAAGGGATGTGTTTAAACCCCAAATGGATATGGCTTGGATATTGAGCACCTCATAATTATTAATTTCTCAAAATATTTTTTGAAACATAGGTAAAAACACTAGAGCATTGACTTGAAATTGTCAACCTATTCTGACAAAAATTTGTACCGACTTATAAGCGGGTCAATGACAAATTCCTACAAAATAACCTTAAAAAATACAACCGACTTATAGGCGGACCGACTTATAGGCGAGTATATACGGTAGTTTTTGAGAAGATTTTTAAAGATTTTCCATTTATATTTGTATACAAAACTTTGATACCCCCTTGTGGCCCCATCCTACCCCCGGGGGCCATGATTTTAACAAACTTAAATCTGCACTATGTCAGGAAGCTTTCATGTAAATATCAGCTTTTCTGGCTCAGTGGTTCTTGAGAAGAACTTTTTTTAAAGATTTTCCCTGTATATTTGTATGTAAAATTTTGATCCCCTATTGAAGCCCCATCATACCCCCGGGGGCCATGATTTTAATAAACTTGAATCTGCACTATGTCAGGAAGCTTTCATGTAAATTTCAGCTCTTCTGGCCCAGTGGTTCTTGAGAAGAAGATTTTTAAATGACTCCAACCTATTTTTGCATTTTTGTGATTATCTTTCCTTTGAAAGGGACATAGCCCTTCATTTGAACTAACTTGAAAGCCCTTCACCCAAGGATGCTTTTGGCCAAGTTTGGTTGAAATTGGCCCAGTGGTTCTGGAGAAGAAGTCGAAAATGTAAAAAGTTTACAAACAGATGGACAGACGACGGACAACATGCTACCAGAAAAATTCACTTCACCTTTCAGCTCAGGCGAGCTAAAAATGAAATTTATTTCTTAAATGAGTGAAAATGTTAATAATGGATCATCGAACAACATAAAAAAAACTTACAGTAAATGGTCTGCTGCAGCAGGCTTTGAACAGGTGAACCCCATCTTGCTGACTCAGTCTTTGTAGTTCTAGTTCAAACAATTTACTGCCAAATCTCTCAATGTTTCTAGAGATTTTTTTGTTTAACGTTGTATTTAATTCCTCCTCAAGGACCAGTTTTTGTCTCACAGTGAGCAAAATTCGAACCTGCGGGTGTAAGGAAATAATACAGAATTAATGAATGGGTGTGAAGGCAATAGTCATGTTTCATCTCTAAAGACACAGAATCCACGCCTCAGATTAAATCACTTTCCTTGTATCCCTCCCTACATCTTCAAGCATCAAAACAAGGCTTACCTGAATACACATACCAACTGCATACCAATATAAAACAGGGCTTATCTGAATACACATACCAACTGCATACCAATATAAAACAGGGCTTATCTGAATACACATACCGACTGCATACCAATACAAAACAGGGCTTATCTGAATACACATACCGACTGCATACCAATATAAAACAGGACTTACCTGAATACACATACCGACTGCATACCAATACAAAACAGGGCTTATCTGAATACACATACCAACTGCATACCAATACAAAACAGGGCTTATCTGAATACACATACCGACTGCATACCAATATAAAACAGGACTTACCTGAATACACATACCGACTGCATACCAATACAAAACAGGGCTTACCTGAATACACATACCGACTGCATACCAATACAAAACAGGGCTTACCTGAATACACATACCGACTGCATACCAATACAAAACAGGGCTTACCTGAATACACATACCGACTGCATACCAATACAAAACAGGGCTTACCTGAATACACATACCGACTGCATACCAATACAAAACAGGGCTTATCTGAATACACATACCAACTGCATACCAATACAAAACAGGGCTTATCTGAATACACATACCGACTGCATACCAATATAAAACAGGACTTACCTGAATACACATACCGACTGCATACCAATACAAAACAGGGCTTACCTGAATACACATACCGACTGCATACCAATACAAAACAGGGCTTACCTGAATACACATACCGACTGCATACCAATACAAAACAGGGCTTACCTGAATACACATACCGACTGCATACCAATACAAAACAGGGCTTACCTGAATACACATACCGACTGCATACCAATACAAAACAGGGCTTACCTGAATACACATACCGACTGCATACCAATACAAAACAGGGCTTACCTGAATACACATACCGACTGCATACCAATACAAAATGTACTGTCAATTTATTTAACATGAATATTGAAACAATGCTGGCACTCTCTAACTAAATCTAAACACAGAGTACAGTGTACCATGTTTGTAAACATTATTCAGTTAAATATTTTTAAATCCTTACTAACAATTTTTAATTTTAAATACTGAATTGAGCGTAGGGGTCATTTTGAATGCTTGACTTGCATCATGATAAATACACAATCACCATCTACATTGTAAATTGATCCATCAATAAATATTGACTACTATTTAATAGATGCATTTTAGATCAAATAAACTAATCTAATATAATAGTAAAACACACTCGGAACAAACAAAATTCATTTGAGTAGCTTCTTTAATTCTAACTTCTGATTTCTACAATAGAGATTTTATTCAAATTTTGATATAAGGTAAAACATGCATTAAAGAGTTAAAATCAATGAGAAAAAAACAAATGAAAATTGTGTTTGAATTTTAGCGGGGGGGGGGGGGGGGGGGGGGGGGGGGGGGGGGAAGGGAAGCACGTTTAAAAAGTTGGTTATGAAGTAGTTGTAATTGCAAAGGAAATATAGGGAAATTTCCAATGTGCAATATAAAAGTTAAAAAAATCTACAATAGAGTTTTAATCCAAATTAAACAATGATTTTAAAAAGACAATAAGCTTACTAATTGTAAGGAAAAAAGTATGGGTCTTCGGCAATTCTTTTTAAGGGGAGCATGTCAAAGGACGATTTTTGGCCAGTTTTCAAGGAAAATGTCATTACATAAGAAATGGATAGGTTTTCTACTTGTAGTTTCATACTTTTTCTTTATACTAAATAATCATATGGATTAAGAAAAAGTTCACCAATCATATGTAAACACTGAGTCATTGCATAATATTCCAGGGGTGGTGTCAAAATATGTAATGTATGAACTGTCACAAATTCAATAAATCCGATATAGAGCTCAGTATGCAGCTTAAGACAACGGATTTGTATATAGTGTATATGTAATGTGCATATTTTGTTTTCATTTTCATAATCTTTAACCTTTCTGAATAAATTTAAAAAGTTCAAATGTTTGAATAAAAGCATACATATTTTATATTGATAAGAGACCAAGTACATGATTTATCAGACAGTTTCAAGATAGGATCTAACATGTACTTCAATTGTCATCATCATTTATAAGATTTTTTCTGATGAACACTCTCAGACACAAAATGGACTTTTATTCCCTAAAACATTTTTATAAGTTAATTAAGCTTAAGAGTAGTATAAATTTATTTTGATAAAGGAATTCTGACATTTCTTGTACTTGTATTGAATGTAAATGCATATACATGTACATGTTTATGTAATACATGGTACTATGACATGTTGATTGGCAATTGCAATCTTAGACATGAGTAACTAAAGCATTATTCTACCTGAATGTATTTTTCTCTAATCAAAAGATGACGATAAGCCGACCATTTTCACCAAAATATATGTATCTCTGCCGTGTGATCAGTTCTGTGCTACATGTAAGATCTGCGCTAGGGTGATAGTCTTCAAACTATTCAACGGCAGCATCGATTTTCCGCGCAATTTGGCATTGTGACATCAAATACAAAGCCCAGCGGCGTATTCAACGTCACAACTATAGCAGCTGTTCCCAACATTATGACGGGACGATTTGCTTTGTTGTCGGAAGAGGAATTATTCTGCTTTGGTATAATAAAATATCTATCCAATGGGTAGGGGCGATAGTGTGTTTATTGTCAGCCGAGAGAGAAACTACTCCGGCCCTGCCTCTGTTCTTAGATTGTTGTTGATTGATACGGTTTAAGTCATTTTTTCTGTGTCGTTTTAATGGATGGTCGAAAGATTTCAAAATATAATTCTACTCTTTTCCGCAGTTGGTTGTAAATAGAAATTATCGTCAGTTTTTGAATAATACGCTTCTGGTGCATGCCATAAATCGTTAATTGTTTATAGAGTAATACAGTAATTACTAAAAAATAAGAATATTCATGATATAAACTATATTCAGAAGTAAAATTTTAATAACAAAAGAGTCTATTTTTTTTTTTTTTACTTCGTTGTGCATACCTATGAAAGTTTGATTCATGGCATATGCGCGGGAGGTTGTAAAAATACGGACAATTACGGAATCCCAGAAATTACACATAAAACATGAAAGAATCACGGACAGATTTTTTAAAGTCACGGATTCACAGATATAAAAGTTACGGAAATTCTATAAATCGACTTTATTGAAAAATTCATATAAAATATGGATTAAAACAAGATGTATTACTTGTATAATGAAAGAAATAAAGTCTCAAGTTCAGTTCGTAAATTTCGCATGTTCATAATGTGATGAAACAATGCCAGCGACGTCACAATGCACGGAGACTGTAAATAGCGATGTGCGCGGCTTTCTGTGCAGAAGTGCAAAATTTCAAATTAGGTCTGTCGTCCTTAAAATGTAAGTTATGAAAATGCTTTTAATTAAATTCTTTTCATGTAAATATTTTTATGTTCATGACTCCGCCTCATAAGACTATTGCATGGGGTGGATATTTAATTCTTGTGTAGGTAGCCAATGACTAAATCATAGTGAATTTCATTTAAAAAATTGAAATACACTTTTTAGGAAGCCCTAAAAATCTTTCAATGGGTATATTGTGAACTTACCTGTTTGTATGTCTGAATAAACACAACTTTTCTATAGTTCTTTCCTAAATGTTTTTAGTTTTGACTGTAACCATCTCATTTACTGATGAAAGGCACTTATACATCACATATACTAATCTGATCAGAGGGTGTTTCCACTGTTTTGTGTATATTAATTAATTAATTCTCTGCAATCAATGTTAATTTCTATATAACATTGTGTATATTAATGAATTAATTCTCTGCAATCAATGTTATATAGAAATATAACATTGATTGCAGAGAATTAATTCATTAATATGCACAAAACAGTGGAAACACCCTCTGATCAGATTAGTATATGTGATGTATAAGTGCCTTTCATCAGTAAATGAGATGGTCACAGTCAAAACTAAAAAAGGGTAGAATTACTTAGCAAAAGAATTAATGGTCCCGTGGGGATCCGGGTTAGAATAGGTCCTCAGTACCCCTTGCTTGTCGTAAGAGGTGACTAAATGGGGTGGTCCTTCGAATGAGACCGCAAAATCCGAGGTCCCATGTGACAGCAGGTATGACATGATAAAGATCCCTCCCTGCTCAAAGGCAGTAAGCGCTGAGCATAGGCCTAAATTTTGCAGTCCTTCACCGGCAATGGTGATGTCTCCATATGAGCGAAATATTCTCGAGAGGGACTTTAAACAATATACCATCAATCAATCACTTCTGCAATGTCATACAGTGCTTTCCAAGGTCTTATGGTACTTACTGGACATTTGGTCCAGTAATGGTTGAGATATTACTGGACCAAATCACATTTTACCAGACCAAAATTTTATAGGCAAATTAATCCCCTATTGTGGCCCCATCCTACCCTTGGGGACCAAGGTTTTGACAAACTTGCACTATATCAGCAAGCTTAAGATTTCATGTAAATTTGAACTTTCTGGCCCAGTGGTTCTTGAGAAGATTTTTAAAGATGTTTCCTATATATTCCCCTGTAAACCTTTGATCCCCTATTGTCGTCCTACCCTACTCCCGGGGGCCATGATTTTCACAAAATGTCCGGAAGCTTTCATGTAAATTTGAACATTCTGGTCCAGAATGGCATCGGCGACGTACTTTATTAGCCCTAGCATTTCACTTCTGATTCATCAGTGGAGTAAACTTTTCCAACCCGTGTTCAACACCAGTGTTAAGAAATACACATTTTTTTAAACTCGAGCAAATCATGTAACTCAAATGCAAATAGTTCAATCAAACATGCCCATGCTGTTCAAGTACTTCTTGATCAGAGTATAGTTTAAACGCTTTATTTACCTGTTATTTATTACTTAATTCAAACGCTTCAAAGACGTCTGTAGTTTCACGGGATATTGCTCAATTGTATTATCACCCTCTCGGGGGAATTGAAGATGACTGCAAGATTGATAAATATTTGAGTTAAACGTAAACACGTTTTCTGTTTGCAATGACTAAAAAACAGAATAAATTTTGGAACATGCTGCTAAAAGTTGAACATTTATCTAATCATGTATTTCATTGGGAAAAAAATTATCGGACACTTGGTCCGGCCAACAACTGATATTGATCGGACCAAAACAAAAATTACCAAACATTTCCCAATGTCTGACGGACCTTCCGAATCACTGGTCATACTCATTTGCTGTAACCTTGCTGTGAAGATATGAATCCAAATTGCAGATTATAGACATCAAGGTCACAGAAAGGATTTGGTCATCTACCTTTGAATGTGCCCAGATAAAGTGTGGGTGGTGGTGGGTTAAGCTTATTTTGACAATTTGAAGTAAATGTAGCAAATTTTTGATACCTCTGTGTCCAAGACTCTGATATCTGAAGTGAATTTATCCAAAAAGCGAAGCAGCTCAGCTTTCGCCTTACGACTCTTCATCATGTCGTCCAGGTTATCCATGAAGAAAATAGTCCCTATAATTACCAGGCATAGTCATCAAGTATGTGTTCACAAAGTACTGACAAAATAGTCCCTATAATTATCAGGCATAGTCACCAAGTATGTGTTCACAAAGTACTGACAAAATAGTCCCTATAATTATCAGGCATAGTCACAAAGTATGTATTCACAAAATACTAACAAAATAGTCCCTATAATTATCAGGTATATTCACCAAGTACATGTATGTATTCACAAAGTACTGACAAAATAGTCCCTATAATTATCAGGCATAGTCATCAAGTATGTATTCACAAAGTACTGACAAAATAGTCTCTATAATTATCAGGCATAGTCAGCAAGCATGTATTCACAAAGTACTGATATTTCTATTCTTGAACAAGATATGTTTGTGAAACACAAATGCCCCCGATAATGGCCAATTCCAAAGATGGCCAAGGTCACAAGGGCAAATATCTTGGTACCAGTAGAAAGATCTTGTCAAAAGAAATGCTCATGTACAATATGAAAGCTCTAATATTTACCATTTAGAAGTTATGGCCAATGTAAAAAAAAAACTTAAAAGTAGGTCAAATGTCAAGGTCAAAAGGTTCAATACCAACAGAAAGGTCTTGTAACAAGGAATACTCATGTGAAATATCAAAGCTCTATCTCTTACTGTTCAAAAGTTATTAGCAAGGTTAAAGTTTTCAAAAAGTAGGTCAAATTTCAAGGTCAACGTCACAAGGTAAAAAATGTTGGTACCCACGGAAAGGTCTTGTCACAAGGAATACTCATGTAAAATATCAAAGCTCTATCACTTACTGTTCAAAAGTTATTAGCAAGGTTAAAGTTTTCAAAAAGTAGGTCAAACTCCATTGTCAATGTCACAGGGTCAAAAATGTTGGTACCTACGGAAAGGTCTTGTCACAAGGAATACTCATGTGAAATATCAAAGCTCTATCACTTATTTTCAAAAGTTATTAGCAAGGTTAAAGTTTTCAAAAAGTAGATTAAACTCAAAGGTCAAGGTCACGGGGTCAAAAATGTTGGTACCCACGGAAAGGTCTTGTCACAAGGAAAACTCATGTGAAATATCAAAGCTCTATCACTTACTGTTCAAAAGTTATTAGCAAGGTTAAAGTTTCAGAATGACAGACAGGACAAAAACAATATGCCCCCCAATCTTCGATCTCGGGGGCATAAAAAGTTCAAGTGTAGCAACCTGAAAAGAAATTTACAAAGCTAACGCAACAAACCGGTTGCTCAGGAGACCACGTAATGTTTCTTTGACAATTTCATCTCGGTTCATGATACCATGTATTTCAGACTTCCTGTTAATCAATAAAACTTAATCCCAAAATTAAAATTCCTAGAAATATACTTTTTCATTATATGCTGATCACTAAATAGGCATGCTTTCTTCAGGGATTTACATTTAAAATATGAAGTTGATGATAAAGAAAAAACAACTGGAAAACATAAGGGACTGAAATTGTACTCATAAAGTATAAAACATGCTTAAGAATATTTTTGTGCTTAGACTCAATAGACTGATTTGCCTTTGGAAAATACAGTAAAATATAATTTACATTCACTTTCAGTGTAATTTGTTTAATTTCTATTGAAATCCATTGCTTGTCATTTGCAGCTATGATTTTGTTGTTGATTGTTTTGATGTTTTCCGCCACTCTCAACAATTTTTCAGTTATCTAGTGGCGCCCAGTTTTTATTGGTGGAAGAGAGAACCCAGATACAATGTACCTAGAAAGAGACCATCGACCTTCTGAAAGTAAACTTTCTCACTTAACGGTGCGAGTGGGATTCGAAACCGCACTTGACCAGAGGTGAGGGGCTGTGTGATTTTGAGCGCAAAGCTCTAACCACTCGGCCACGCAGCTATGAAGACAATGTCATGTAGTTTGTTTCAATCTTGTTATATCCGTTTTTTTAGTGCTGTCCATCCGCTTGTGGATAAATACATTCCGCGAACTCAGTGACCTATTTTAGTGTTTCTGTTTTTTTTTTAACCTTTTATTTGGATTTAGAATAATAAATAATACTAATACCTATATCATACGATGGTTTATTCTATGAGTTTAGAGTTTGTCCCGTCTGGACTAAATCCCTCTCCCATGGTTTAAATGTAAGAATCACTACAAAATATAGGGAAAAGTCAAGGTCAGGTGATTCTCAATTGTAACGTTTGAATAACTTCCAGCTCAATCAATATTCTACATACTCAAAAGTATTCATAATTTAAGAAATTACAGAAAAATATCAATGATAAAATGTCTTTCTTTTGTTTTTTTGAAATGGGAGATGAATTAATTTGTGACAAACATTACAGAAAATTCTGCATAACCCGCTTAGAGTCAAGTATTTTTCTGCAATGTCAGCAACCTTCATATTCTGTTTAACAAACCAAAAGAAAGCATATTATTTTGTATATAAAGAAAGTTTATTGAGATATTTGCTATTTTAATTTGTTTTTTTTCTTCCAATATATAATTAGTTAAATTTCCTAGTTTATAAATTACTATACAGTTTTCAGACTTTCAAGTTTCAGGAGTTTAATTCTTAATATGACAAAAAATACCAATTATCCTATCAATATAAAATACTACGAATGCCTTCTTTATAAATAACTCTAAAGCATGTATTGTTCATTGTCCAAATAATATTTCTGATTTAATATGAAAATGATTCTCGTGTAATTTTTCTTTTTGCTTCATACAAAAAATAATACACAAACTAAACACAATCTTAGCACACGCAACACAGGATTTTCCATCTGAGAAAAGATAAAAAATATCTCTTAACTTCTTTCATTTTTTGTAACCCATAATTTGATTGGTTGGGCAACCAAATTCATTATTAATAAAATAACTTAAATATGTAAAGCACTATGATATTAATGCTTTACATTTTAGTTTAAATTTTGTCGTTAAAAATGTACTTAAAGTCATTATACAGACCCTGAAGCATGCTACTACACCTCCAAAATGTTTCGTTTCGTTCAAACCATTCAGTGTTCCGTACAGACCGTTCACTGCAAAGCGTTCAGCGTTCCATGCAAATCGTTTCATGCAAAAATCGTTCTGTGCAGGATCAAGCCACACCCATAGAAACGTGCAGATCTTTCAAACAACACCCTTAGAAACGTACAAACCATTCAAGTAATTTCAGTATGGAATGTAGGACAGGTAAACATTGTTGGGAATTTGAGCAATTATTTCAAAATGTCTCTAAGATGGGCCTTCAACAGTGAAAATCTGCAAATAATCGAAAGAAAACAGTTTATTATAAAACCACCGGGCAGAAAAAAAAATCTGCACGATACCATTTTATCACCCTTGGTAGTTTCCAGCAAGTGCATGCAGAGACATGTATATCTCTGCCACCAGTAGTTGTTTTTTGTTGGTTTTTTTTTTTTTTTTTTTGTATATAGGAATAATTTATTGGTCTTGTTACATTTGTACAATCAAGTTTCTCTAAAAATATTTTCATCAAAACTGTTTATCAGAACTGTCTGCATATTGCAAAGACAGACCTGTGTATAACAATTACTTGTACATTCTACACAAATTCCAAGGTGCTTTTTTTTTTTTTTACCACAATAGAGGTAAGCTAATCCGGGTATCTGAAATTAAGATTTGTAAAGAAGGTGTGAAAATTGGTGGGGGCAATTGAAATACGACAAAAGAGGTGTTTATATCTTTTGTCTCTCAAAAATGAATGCAGTTTTCTATAGGTTTAAAATTGAGGCAAATGCAACAATCTAATTAAATTTGGAAGTTAGATCCACTCGCATATCTGTTGATCGTTACTGTAGTTAGTCATTATTTGTTTTATCTATTTATTTATATGTTTGATTTATTTCTCAATCTATTCCCATCATATTTTGATAGTTTCTTTTTGTTTTGTATTTTCCCTTCTTATCCAAGATGAAAGGTTCTTATCGACTGGCTAATACAATGTCAATAGATGCAACTCCCCCACCCCCCACCAAAGATTATGTCCCATTCTTACCTGACGAGAAGTTTTTAAAATCATTTCATCTGTTGTCATACACGTATGTAAAAATGTTTAGGTTTATTCAATATCTGTCTTTGAGAAGAGGCCTGGAATATGCAAATTGCACACGTGTTTTAATGGCACTCAGATTGAATGTACAAAAATAGCCAAACAGACACTACTTTTTCAATGTATTTACTAGAGCAATGAATAAATAAAGTTGAACAAGAGGTACTGTGAGCAATGCTCACTAAGAATACCCCCCGCTTACCCCAATCTCCCAAAGGGTGTTGGTAATAGGTATAAACTACCTCTTTTCTGAGTGTAAAAAAAGAAATGGCATGACAAACCGAACCATATTGCTACTTCAATATTCAGTGCGCTTGACCTTTGACCATTTGACCCCAAAATCGATAGGGAACATCTTCATCCCATGGGTAGTCCATATGTATGATATGGTGACTGTAGGTGGAAAGGATAACGCTTTAGAGCCCAGAAACCATATTGCTACTTTGATGTCCAGTGCGCTTGACCTTTTGACCCCAAAATCCATAGGGAACATCTTCATCCCATGGGTAGTCCATATGTATGACATGGTGACGGTAGGTGGAAAGGATAATGCTTTAGAGCCCGGAAACCATTGTGTCTACAGACGGACCGACGGACAACCCGATTCCAGTATACCCACCTCCCCACAACTTGTTGCGGGGGGTATAATAATCAATATTCCATGACAATAACAATTTATGCATCTTTTTCCTTTATTTCCAAAATTAAAAAATATTAATTTCCTTTTATTCCAACGTGTTCATAAGTTATTAAACTGTTCCTTGTTTAAACTAACCCTAGGATGAAACAAATAATGCAGAAAAAATCAAAGCATGCAGGTCCTGCCTATCGTTTCATGCAGACCGTTCACAACCCTCTCCCTGCCCAAAAATGCTTCAATCTTTCTTGACGAAAAGTTTTTTTAAATCACTTTTTCTGTTTTATCCGAAATAGGCGAGGACACCCTGGAGGTGGTAAACTCCTTTTGCTACCTAGGAGATATGTCAAGTTCGACCATCAGAGTCAAGACAGCTTGGGGAAAGTTCAGAGAAATTCTCCCAATCTTAACAACTTGAGCCATCCCAATTATCACCAGGGGTAAGGTCTATGATAGCTGTGTAAGAACTGTGATGTTGTATGGCAGTGAGTGTTGGGCCCTCACTCGCCCGACTCCAAAGAAATGACAGGGCTATGATTAGGTGGATATGCAATGTAAAGCCAGACCAGATCCAGAACATTAGGTCAGACACCCTTCTTGAAAAATTAGCCATCCCAAAACTTGATATACTAATAAGCGCAAACCGTCTTTGCTGGTTTGGGCATGTTGAAAGAAGCAAGGGGTCTATCAGCACTTGCAGAGACCTAAGACTGGAAAGCAAAAAGAAAGCCAGGCGCCCTAAGAAGACATGGAAAGAAACCATCAGGCAAGACTGTAAGCAGTGGCAAATGATCGTGATCACTGGAGACTTAGCATAAGGACAGCCAGACAACGTCGAACCCCTGACGAAGGGAACACAGACGATAAACTCCGATAGTGAGTGAGTGTTTTCATACACATAAAATGTATAGGTTTATTTAACATCTGTCTTTGGAAAGAGGCCTGGAATATACAAAATGCAAAATATTAATCTATTTTAACGACACTCAGAATGAATGTACAAAAATAGCCATGACCATTTCATATTCAGCTTCAATGAATTTAACAGAGCAATGAATCAATAAAATCTGATTAATCAATATTCTGTGATGATACGATTTTTGCATATTTTTCTTTTATTTCCAAAAAAATAAAAAAATTAATTTGTTTTCATTCAAACGTGTTCATAAGTCATTGATCTAATAAGTGAAAATGAAATTTACTGCATCGTACACGAGTAATCATTTTAAAATGAATCATTATCATTTTTTTCTCAACATTTTTTTTAATATCTAGAATACTGCCATTATATTGAGACTATTTGAATTAAATGATACCGAAAAAAATAAACAAAGCGTGCAAGGCGTGGTGCAAGCCACGCCTACAAAGTGGTCAACATTTCGTGCGGAGAGTTTCATGCAAACCGTTAACCGTTCCATGCAAATTGTTCAACGTTTCATGCAAACCGTTCCGTGCAAGAATCGTTTCGTAACATTCCGTGCAAGTGGTGTAGTAGTACGCTTCAGGGGCTGTAATTAGCAAAATATGTTATTGGCAAAGCAATCTGATTAAAACCAGATCCTGAGATCCGCTCACTTAGATCGCTACACTAGGATCTGACATAACCCCATAGGGGGTCATGTCCGCATGACCTTTCGCTTGGAATATTCATGAGAACTATCAGCCAGTCAGATTGCGCCATACAGACTATGATGACTATTTAGGCGGTTCCTGGCAATTCGTAAACAAATTGCTGTAATCTCTCTCCCACGAAGTTTATTCCACACTGTAAATTTGTATATTCTCGCATAACGAATTTTAAACATTCGCAATAATGCCTAATCTATTCCGTTCATTCAAACAACAAAACGTACGATATGAAATATACCCAAATTAAATTAATTGTGAATTCAGATTTATGTATGAATAGGGACGGGTACGAATTGAATAGTTTTCAAGATGGTTTACTTAAATAACGCGAGGAATATAACGCCAGTCGACGTAAACAGTGCATTGTGACGTCGCATCTAGCTGCGATATGTTTTCTTTCAAACCAAACAATCGCAGCCATTTTCCTTGAATTGTGAACTCCATCGGGATTTTTTAGCGTTTGAATGAAAGAAAACCCGCAGAGATAACAGACGTTGTTTAAATCGCATGTTTTGACAGGTGTGCAGTCGTCTGTCAAACGCGCAGCCATTTTTTTTTTTTTTTTTTTTTTGATCTCTAACGTAAATAATGACGCAAAGGTTCATGGGAGAAAAATTATCGTTTGTATAAATCGGCAGGGTCAATTTGATTGGCTTAACGAAAGGTCATGCGGACGTGACCCTATATGGGGTTACGTCAGATCCTAGTGTAGCGATCTAAGTGAGCGGATCTCAGGATCTGGTTTTAATCAGATTGTTGGCAAAGATGACATTTTTTATAAACAGTTTTGCTGCGGTTCGTAAGCATTAGCTGATTTAGCAGTACATGTATACTGTGGAATAATTTTAATTCACGGGGGCCAAAGTTCGTGGGTAAGAAAAATTTTGTTGCTATGTGGGGAGGTAATTTCGTGGGTAAGAGTGACCTACGAAATCCACGAACATCAACCCCCCCACGAACAATGATGAGTCCACAGTAATAAATTCACCTAATTTGGTTGAATCAAAAAAAAAAATATAAATTGAAACAACTGAATAACAAGGTCTTCCATTGTAGAAGGAAGACCCTAATAAACTTGCCTGTTTACTACATATTTCTATTAGCGAAAGTGAATTACTTGTTTGAGTACCGGTAGTATGTATAAAACTCACATATTCACATACAAAAGTGTATTTGCAAAGAACAAGTTTTCAGAATAAGAATAACTTTTACTTGTTTTCAAGCTTCTCAATCCAGTGAACAACTCCTGGTAGAGTTCCTTTACTTCCGCACTATTACACTCCTGGCCCACCTCACTCACCAGGTCTCTCAGCAAGTCAACCAAGTCCTCCTTCTCTCTGTAAGCCACGAAATACATTTACATGATACATTAGATGTAGATATGTACATGCTTGGTTTTGTAAACAGCTATCGAAAAACAAGAGACGTTTGTTAAATGCATATGCCCCCCATGGTGCAAAATTGAAAAGGGTTATACACACACATCATTTAATTGATAGTAGTACAGTGGAACCCCGTTATTACGTTCCCCCTTTATTACGTTAGTCCGCATATTACGTTGGAATTTCAAAGCACAAAACCATTTCTTAACAAACCTATATAAAATAGACCTCGTTATTACGTTGTCCTAAAATGCCGGGACTCGGTATTACGTTGTAAATATTCCGACAAAAACGTAATAAACCCCTAATTATTCAATAGTGATTCTCAAAATAATAAGCCATTCACACCTTGACTGCCTGAGGCAGTCACCACGTAAATTTCCTGGTCTGTTTGGGGATTAGAGACGCTTGACTGATCACGCTTCGATAGATCTAGCGACATCAATACAGGTGAATACTCCGTATAGAAGCCAGTGATAAACAATTAAATAATGTTTATTTAGAAATTGTACTCTATGAAATTTACTTCATTTTTCATATTTTGATAAAGAAATAATTTCTCAACCACCTGCGTGTTCAGCATAGTGTGATTACCTTCGCTATTAAAACTCTGTTCACGGACAGCTTTGGTACCAAACAAGAAAGACAAAATTTATCGTAGCAATGTTACAACCGCTTGGGTAACTGCTTGGACATAGGTGACTAAAGGTGTTCAATTAAAAAAATTGTTCGTTGTTTGGACATGCAGCTTGGGTGTTCGTAAATCTCGTCCATACATACACCAATCTATCGGCCGATTTGTGCACGGCATTGACCTCAGTGAATATTTTAAAATCCCTTGATGCGCACGTGATTTTAGTGCCATCATTTAGCATTATAAATGAAATCTTCGTGCATCATTATATATATTTTTTTTTATGTGGATTGCGCTTAAATTGTTCTCCGTGCATGTTTATCGTTGGCGAGAAGTGTGCAAGTGTTGGGTATCGTGTGCGTTTTGTGTCTATAGTTTTGTTGTTTTTTGGGTGGGATTTTTTTTTATTGTGTTGTGTATTGTGTAATTAGAGAACTTAATAAAAACGATGTTTTGTTATTTTTTAATACGAATGTTGAATACGAACCGGAACGAGTTATTGAGAGAAATTTACATGAACGCATTGTTTTAAAGTTGAACAAAATGGCGGTCCAAACGAATGCAGAAAAAGCAACGTTTATCAAAACATCCTTATGTATCCTACACCGAAATAAAGAAAAGGGATAAGAACATGAAGAATTACGGACATTAAAGATAAGATGTAAATAAAACAAAGTATCATAGTCTTTTAAACAAAGAAACAGTAAAGATATATTCACACACTCCTTCACGGAGTACCAACGGACGATATACAATTTCCAAATGATATTTTTAATGGATTTAACTGGGAACGTTTATTACGTTGCCCCCGGTATTACGTTATTTTATCGTGACAAAATGGAAAACGTAATAACGGGGTTCCACTGTATCATCAATTCAAAATATTGAGCAGAAAATATCTTCCTATGTCAAGAGTGGATTGACCATGTGACCTAAAAATCAATAGGGGCCATTAGCTCCTGAAGATGTACCAGTGTACCAAGTTTGATGTCTGTCAAGCAAAGGGTTCTCAAGATATTGAACGGACAGTATATTCCAATGTCCAGTTTGACCCTTGAACTTTGACCACACGACCTCAAAATCAATAGGTGTCATCTTCTCCTGACGATGTACCAGTGTACTAAGTTTGAAGTCTGTCAAGCAAATGGTTCTAAAGATATTGAGCGGACAGTATATTCTTATGTCCAGAGTAGATTGACCCTTGACCTTTGACCTGAAAAGCAACAGGGGTCCTCTTCTTCTCATAACCAACCAACATATTATATATCATTACGATCAAGTGAATGGTTCTCAAGATATTGAGTGGACAACATGTGGTCTATCAACCGACCGACAGGTGCAAACCAAAATGCCCCTCTTCTTTGAAGGGGGGCATAAAAATTCATTTCATAAAAGATACAGCTGATGTATGACACATTTAATATGAAATCACTGTGGTGACACGGCATCATCGCAAACCATGGTTTTGAGTCCACATAAGCTCAAATCGATTAGAAGCACCCATGGGTAACCGACGATGGTGACACGGGCAAACTAAAAATTTGAAGGTGGGAGGACCACGGACATGATTTTTTTTTAAGCAAATAGGCAAATGTGTTGATCTCACGTCATTTTCAAAAACAAGGTTGACTGCAATCATGGAGCTCCCGGTGGTTTTGCCTAAAGACACCTCCCCACCCTCCCCCAGGCCTCCATCCTTACTTTATGGACACATCTTTCATGATAATCCTCTACAAACTTGTCCCATGGAAACATAATTTCATGAGATATTCAAATTCTTCATGTTGACAACATTTCTGCACATTACGAATAATGATAAGTTGTAGTCATTGATTCCTGAACAGAAACTATCTATGATAATAATAAGTTTGATCCTGAATCAACACAAAGTTTGATGATTCTTTTACATCATAGCAATGGATTTTCAGAACCAATCAGAGCCTCTACTTTATAACCGATTTAATTTGAGCCCTTTTCATACCTAGGTAGCATCAAGCCCAAGATGCAAAAAAGAAAAAAGAAAAAAAAAGTTGTAACTTCCTTTGCATTGCAGTGTTAAATTCTAGGAAGACTGCTGGATATCATATTAGTAGTTCAAATCTCATCAGAGACTTTTCCCCCTAAACTTCTGAATTACTGACATAATTATAAGTATCTTTAAGATTCACTCTTCTCAAAAGTATGAAGGGGAAATAAGATTATATTTTAGGACTTAAGGAATGTATAAGGCCAAATAAAACAATATGTGTGATTCCGGTTACACTCCCTTGACAAGTAGGGTAGGTAGGGATATTATTTTATTTTTTTAATTTATTTTTTTCTTATATTCAGTGATTCATTTTGAAAATGGTTATCATGAGTCCAGCGGACTCCCCTTGATCACAATAATGAGTCCCATGCTAAAATCAATGAGTCCAAATTTCATTATTTCAAACAAACAGCCTGACAATCACAGGTATAAACAAACCAAGTTAAGGAAGAAGCTTAGTGTTGTCACCCCCTTCTAGAGAATGAATATTTCGCTTTTTATTACAAGCCATCATTTGCAGAAAATTCTTGTTCGTAGCTAGTTCATATTGCAAAATGATTTTCAGGTGCTTAAAGTTGAATGATGGAAGTTTTTATTCCTAGCTACTTTGTTCATGCCATTTAGTTTTTTTGTTCTGTGCAAATGCTGCAATAAATAATTTTTTCTCCGTTTTCTTCATTTTTCTCAAATCTTAGCCAAGAATAAAGTGTAAGTCATTTTTGATGACATTTTTTTCACCTTTCGAATTTTCTCAACCTCTACTTCGTTTTCAGGACTGATGTTTGATTTCGGGGACTCCACGTTTGTTTTTTACCCATACATAGTTACTGGTAATATTATCATTCACATCACTTTGCAAAACTATTGTTAACTTTCCCTGATTAGGAAGTTTTAAAACATAAAAAAAAACAAGAGGCCCATGGGCCACATCGCTCACCTGAGTCACCTTGGTCCATATAAGAAGATTTTCCATATCTATTTGCATGTAAAACCGTTGTCCATATTATGGCCCCAAACCTACCCCTGGAGGCCATGGTTTTTGCAAACTTGAATCTACACTATGTCAGAAAGCTTTCATGTAAACGTTAACTTCTTTCGCCCAATGGTTCTTGAGAAGAGGATTTTTAAAGATTTTCCCTATATATTTGTATGTAAAACTTTGATCCCCTATTGTGGCCCCATCCTACTCCAGGGGGGCATGATTTTAACAAACCTGAATCTGCACTATATCAGAAAGCTTTCATATAAATATCAGCTTTTCTGGCTTAGTGGTTCTGGGAAGAAGATTTTAAAAGATTTTTCCTATATACATGTATTTGTATGTAAAACTTTGACCCGCTATTGTGGCCCCATCCAACCCCCGGGGGCCATGATCTTAACAATTTATAATCTGCCCTATATCAGGAAGCTTTCATATAAACCTCAGCTTTTCTGCCTCAGTGGTTCTTGAGAAGAAGATTTTAAAAGATTTTTCCTATATATTTGTATGTAAAACTTTGATCCCCTATTGTGGCCCCATCCGACCCCCGGGGGCCATGATTTTAACAATTTAGAATCTGCATTATATAAGGAAGCTTTCATATAAATCTTAGCTTTTCTGGCTCAGTGGTTCTTGAGAAGAAGATTTTTAAAGATTCTCCCTATATATTTGTATGTAAAACTTTGATCCCCTATTGTGGCCCCATCCGACCCCCCGGAGGTCATGATTTTAACAATTTAGAATCTGCATTATATAAGGAAGCTTTCATATAAATCTCAGCTTTTCTGGGTCAGTGGTTCTTGAGAAGAAGATTTTTAAAGATTTTTCCTATATATTTGTATGTAAAACTTTGATCCCCTATTGTGGCCCCATCCAACCCCCGGGGGCCATGCTTTTACCAATTTAGAATCTGCATTATATAAGGAAGCTTTCATATAAATCTCAGCTTTTCTGGCTCAGTGGTTCTTGAGAAGAAGATTTTTAAAGATTTTCCCTATATATTTGTATGTAAAACTTTGATCCCCTATTGTGGCCCCATCCGACCCCCGGGGCCATGATTTGAACAAACTTGAATCTGCATTATGTCAGGAAGCTTTCATGTAAATCTCAGCTTTTCTGGCTCAGTGGTTCTTGAGAAGAAGATTTTTAAAGATTTTTCCTATATATTTGTATGTAAAACTTTGATCCCCTATTGTGGCCCCATCCAACCCCCGGGGGCCATGCTTTTACCAATTTAGAATCTGCATTATATAAGGAAGCTTTCATATAAATCTCAGCTTTTCTGGCTCAGTGGTTCTTGAGAAGAAGATTTTTAAAGATTTTTCCTATATATTTGTATGTAAAACTTTGATCCCCTATTGTTGCCCCATCCAACCCCAGGCACCCATGATTTGAACAAACTTGAATCTGCATTATGTCAGGAAGCTTTCATGTAAATCTCAGCTTTTCTGGCTCAGTGGTTCTTGAGAAGAAGATTTTTAAAGATTTTTCCTATATATTTGTATGTAAAACTTTGATCCCCTATTGTGGCCCCATCCAACCCCCGGGGGCCATGATTTGAACAAACTTGAATCTGCACTATGTCAGGAAGCTTTCATGTAAATTTCAGCTTTTCTGGCTTAGTGGTTCTTGAGAAGAAGATTTTTAAAGTTTTTCCCTATATATTTGTGTGTAAAACTTTGATCCACCCCTTGGGGCCCCATCTTATCCCCAGGGGCCATGATTTGAACAAACTTGAATCTGCACTATGTCAGAAAGTTTTCATGTAAAAATCAGCTTTTCTGGCTTAGTGGTTCTTGAGAAGAAGATTTTTAAAGATTTTTCCTATAAATTTGTATGTAAAACTTTGATCCCCTATTGTGGCCCCATCCAACCCCCGGGGGCCATGATTTGAACAAACTTGAATCTGCATTATGTCAGAAAGCTTTCATGTAAATCTCAGCTTTTCTGGCTTAGTGGTTCTTGAGAAGAAGATTTTAAAAGTTTTTCCCTATATATTTGTATGTAAAACTTTGATCCCCCCTTGTGGCCCCATCCAACCCCCGGGGGCCATGATTTGAACAAACTTGAATCTGCATTATGTCAGAAAGCTTTCATGTAAATCTCAGCTTTTCTGGCTTAGTGGTTCTTGAGAAGAAGATTTTAAAAGTTTTTCCCTATATATTTGTATGTAAAACTTTGATCCCCCCTTGTGGCCCCATCCTACCACCTGGGGCCATGATTTGAACAAACTTGAATCTGCAATATGTCAGGAAGCTTTCAGGTAAATTTCAGCTCTTCTGGCCCAGTGGTTCTTGAGAAGAAGATTTTTAAATGACCCCACCCTATTTTTGCATTTTTGTGATTATCTCCCCTTTGAAAGGGACATGGCCATTCATTTGAACAAACTTGAAAGCCCTTCACCCAAGGATGCTTTTGGCCAAGTTAGGTTGAAATTGGCCCAGTGGTTCTGGAGAAGAAGTGGAAAATGTGAAAAGTTTACGGAGAGACGGACAGACAGACAGACGGATGCCGGACAAAATGTGATCAGAATAGCTCACTTGAACCTTTGGTTCAGGTGAGCTAAAAATCGTTGGAATCGGATTATATGCGAGGAAATTCTAGTTTCCAGTTTTGTTTACCCGCCGTAATGCCTTATATATCATTTGGTTTCATTGGTTAATGCAATGCGAGTTGACCAATGAAATATCAATATTCTTAATTCGGAATATCTCGGGTGTGTAGTACGTTCTGGAGCTTAGATTTCATACTAATTACAGGGGGGGAGGGGGGAGGGGGGGGAATGAAAACATTTTCATATAATTTCGAATGTTCATGCGTCCGCTGGGATGCACAGTTATTGAAACCATGCGTCCTGAGCAAATTCAATGCGTAATTTACGCAGGACGCACGCCAAAATGAATCACTGTATATTATATATATTTCAAATTAAAAAGAATAGATACAGAAAAAAAAAATATCAGTGCATTTGCGAAAATCATGTTTTTGAACATGAAAGTAGGAAATGATATTTCAACCAGAGTACTGTTTTCAAGCCCTTCCAAGTTTTTAAATCTTATCTATCAAATTTTTTTCAAAAATAAGGAGGGCGATTGCTCAGTATTCAAACAACCTGAAATTTGCACTTTTGTTTATGTAAGTACTCTTTAGTTCTAAGTCACTTTCTGTATGATGTTAGATTACCTGTAATAAGTGTTTACAGCTTAGCATTTTAGCAGTATCTATATATTGGCTATGAATGAACTTACAGTGAAGCTTCACCTGAAGGAAAATGGGTCAAACATTTATATGTATAGTGGTATATATATCATGTACTCCTTCTCATAAAAGAAAATCTTGAAAAAAAAATGTGCATTATATGCGGAAAATAACAGTAACTGATTTTGGAAATGGTCAAAAGAAGTTTAGGGTCGGGGGTAAAAACTAGGGACGGTCGGGTAACCGGAACCACACATATTTTTTTTATTTGGCCTAACCTTAAGTATGCAGTAGTGAGACATATATGAGTTCACAAAATGACTGACGTTGTAAACTCTTGCATTCATCCTCAGAATGAGATATGACATATAGTTATTGTTATCCTGAATAAAAAAGTGTTCCCAGTATTTTTTATAAAGTTATTCTCTATCTTCTTTAAGTGTACATTGTGTATGTTGTAATATTTGATAAGCAGCACTTACCTCATGTCTATAGTCTTAACATGCCAATTCTGTCTAGCATGCTGTAGTCTGTAACAAACTTCAGTGGCTAAACTTGTTTTTCCCATCCCACCCATTCCACAGACAGCAACACCTAAATATGTACAGTGATTTGTAGAACATACAACTTACAAAGTTACAAAAATGTTGAAATACATGCATGGTCAAGTATCAATGGGGGGAAAATTCATGTCCCAGTACTCAATATTGCAAGAACTTTACTTTTTATCTTTCTTTTCATCACAAATTTTCCAGCCTGACAAGAGAAGTCATTACAATCAATTCCTTGGGCGAGATTAACAATTAACACACAATTGACCTGCATCTGATTTTCAATGTTTTATGAAATACTTATGATTTTCTTGATTAAAATTGTTTGAATTCATATTTGTTTAAAAAGGAGAAGCAATTTTTGTTTTAATACAGCATTCATACACAAGCATTATCCGGAAAATTCATGATAATCTGGGCTGTTGCAATGCCTATAATGATCCCATCCTAACTCTCACCCTTTATTGAGCAGAATCTTGTCGTTTTGTCTCATTGAATTTATGAAGTATGCACATGATTGGATACATATTAGATTATAGAATATGTAACTGTTCAGTGTTAACCATCATCGACATGTATGCTATTAATATAGAGTATTTCAAGGGAAGTGTAATGCACCAGACTCCTGGGTTACTGCATCTAACCTTGTATTCTCTTTAGAGAAGTCGAGAGGCATAGCCTTCATCGACTTCTCTTCGCAAGCATTCATATTTTGATTCTGGAAAATGTGTAAATGCCGGAGTCGGTGACGGTTTATGCTTCGACCGACGTTTCGATTCAGATGTGCCTGGATTTACGCAATAGACAACTTGTTTTCAAACATTTAGTAGTAATGCACAAAACCGTCACAAGGAAATCAACACTTACTTGCTTTTAATCCATTTTCAACTTGTCCCCTGTCCCGGGTTTAAATCACAACTCTGTTTACTTTCTCTTAACTGGTCCCCTATTTTGACAACTCCCAAGACCAGTTAACATAAACCCGGGACAGGGGACATGTTGAAAATGGATTAAAAGCAAGTAAGTGTTGATTTCCTTGTGACGGTTTTGAGCATTACTGCTAAATGTTTGAAAACATTGCATAAATCCAGGCACATCTGAGTCGAAATTTCGGTCGAAGCATAAACCGTCACCGACTCCGGCATTTACACATTTTCCAGAATCAAAATATGAATGCTTGCGAAGAGAAGTCGATGAAGGCTATGCCTCTCGACTTCTCTAAAGAGAATATACTAACCTTGGTATTTGTCTCCTTTTAAGTTTACTTCTATATTTTTTAGATCTGCTTCTCTGCCTATGAATTCTTCGGTCCTTGAAACGGAAATTCGTGCGCAATCCTCTCTGTATTTGGTTAACTTATTTTTATATTCAATTAAAACATTTTTAAATGGTCGAGTTCCCTGATGGCTGTGTAAATTAACAATGTCTACTAAAGCTATCAAGTAGTCAAGAATCAATGCTTCTTCGTTACTCAAGTTGTTTTCTAAAGCCTTGAAAAAATCGTCCGCATTCCGAATGCCCTGTGCAAATGCTGGACCCAGGTCCTGTGCTGCACGTTGACACACCTCCTGTAAAAGACTTGGATCCGAGTCCAGTTCCTGGGAAAGTCCATGAAGAATCAGGTCCCATGGATGAATGTGGGTACCATCAACCCCTACGTTGGGGGAATTCAAGTCTACATCATCCATGTTACCAGAGAGCAATGATATTCATCGTGACGGTTATAGATGCAATGTTGGCATTCACTACTAACGTAACTTATGACAACGCGGGATCGCGAGAAACTGCTTGTTTTACTTTCGCTTTTGGAGGATGAAAAAATAATAGCTAAAACTGGTGTGCATACACCTAATTTTTCCGGGAAAACAAGCGTGGCGTCATGTTTCGTTCTTAAATGACGTCATGTAACAGAAAGTTAAAAAAAAAAATGACGTTTATTATTGTTGAGCATGGAGGTAAGTTACTAATTTTATTGTAAAAATGGATGCATTCTGATTTTCGATCCCATCGCGATGAGCACAGGCAATTGTTTCTGTAAATGACTTACAACTTACGACCTCTGTATATTAATAATTAGTATATATACAGAGGTCGCAAGTCATTTACAGAAACAAGTGCCTGTGGCGATGAGGAGGTCTGGCCCAAAGTTATGCCATTAATATATTTTAAAAAGTAATATTCCACCTTCGGGTGACGTCATAGGTTTTTGCAAAAAATATTTATTTCATTTTTGTGCATGATAGAAATTTATATATCTTTAAGAAAAATTTTATTCAATGATTACAAAAAAAATTCTGGTAAACAATATTTAATATTGAAAAGGTTTATGTTTTACGGCGCATTCGTGCCAATTTAACCGGCCTAGCAGAAAAACCAAATAAGAATAAATCGATACGATTTGTTAGATCATAGAAACGATTTAAAAGGTCATTTGTACAGTTTAATAAATCGTTTGTACAATTTAGTTAATAGTACAAACGATTTTTAAATCGTACAAACTATTTTCTAAATCGTACAAACGACTTTTGAAATAGTCAGGTCCCCGCACCCGCCACTCCTTGATCACTCGCTTTGGGACGAGTGATCAAGGAGTGGCGGGGGCGGGGACCAGACTACTTTTTAAATCGTTTCTACGATTTAATAAATCGTACAAACGATTTATTTTTAATTTTATGCTAGGTTAGAATGGCACGAACACGCCGTCGTAATATTTTCGATAGCTTTACCCCCCCCCCCCCCCCCCCCCCCCCCAATGGTGTCAAGGACAATAACTCCTATGCTGGTTTTTCTCTATAATGATTTTCTTGATTATGATATCCACAATTAATTCATATCGTAAAGAATTGGAAAGAAATACTGAATTGAAAAATTTCCCAAGAGTATAATGTGCATATAATATAGGCGATGATGTAGCAGGATTTTCTTTTGTTAAGTTTACTTTCTATGCAACCGGGTTGGATAAAATGGAAGACCTTATTATCATGGTTATCCAGTTGTTTCAATTCATTTTCCCCCCTTCTTTTAAACAAAATTTAGTGAATCAATTATATATGAAAAGTGAAGATAACGACCAATCTCATAACTCCTATAAAGAATACAAAATTAAGAGTTGGACAAATACGGATTCCTGGACATAACAGAGGTGGGATCAGGTGCTTAGGAGGAGTAAGCATCCCCTGTCGACCAGTCACACCTGCCATGAGCTCTATATCTTGATCAGGTGAACGGAGCAATCCATAGTCAATTTCAGTGTGTAAAGAACGATCTAACCACGACAGACAGCAATGGACCCATTTACAGGTCGTGTTGGCAAACTAGATCATAATTATAACGACCATGGAATTTGCGAAATCATCAATTGTTGACTTGAGACGAGACTGGTGTTCAAAACGCTTGTAACATTAATTTGTTGTCATTAGCCTGCCTCGATTAAAATTGATCATACGCAGGACAAACTCTTGCGTATCTAACCAGAACTTTGAGAGACATTTACAAGTACCACATGATATGCAGAGCTGTCATAATATTGGAATATCGCTACATAAATATGGGAAATTGACCGTCGATGGAGAAGTTGAAGTCATCCCTTTTGTCATAAAGTTGAGTTGAGTTGTTAGTACTGATAAAAAAAGTTTAATACTAGCAATGGAAATAAATAATGACCTTTCTGCACTTAATATACGAAAAAAATTCATGATATCAAATTTGAGAGTTTCAAAAATTTAACATATATTTTCAAGGTATTGTCTTCAAATATAAAAATGGAACTAAAAAATGGTCGGGTTTAGAGACCAAATTTTTAAACTTTTGGCAAAAATACTGAATTTTTATACAAAATTTCGAGTAAATTAATTCGAACTTTTTTTAAGAAATGGTGTTCTGTTTGGAAAAATATATCAACCAAATTAATAAATTACAACAATTGAACTAGTTCCAAGTCTCAACTACCAGCACCATAAATTATAAAACTGAAATACACATATATAGGGGTATAAAGATAGAAGATGTATTGGAAGAAACAGAAACTAATATAATGCAGATTTAGAAACTGTTTGATCACTCAATCCTTCCGCCACAAAATAAAGTCCCTGCAAAACACTTTCAAAATTTGAATCGACACATTTTTTTTCAACTGGATAGGGTTCAGTAATAGATGTGTAATATGTTTGCACCAATGGGATCAGTATTGAACCAGTAAATACTTAGTTGTAGCATCCTGCGCAGTTGTGCTCAAAAGCTATCTTCCTTTTTAATAAACGTCGTTGATATATCTAAATGTCGAGTTGAAAACCACAACAAGATATTTTTTCTTCTCATGTAGAAGCTTCTGGAGGTCAGCTATTATATGAGAAAAACTGACGGGGAGGGGGGGGGGGCACAAGTATTCCTCGACTGAGCTACTTTTGTATATACAGAACATATATACCCGGTATTTTTGTGACGGTTACAGGCTCGAGGATCAAACTGCTACCCCACTATTTTCATTATGTCCCTTAGACGTTTTTTTTTAACCTCTCAGTATAGACAGAACCAAATACGTTGCAATGCAGACAAAAGTGTACATTATATATTATTTAAATGATTATACATATCATAGATTTCTCCATGATCCATAAGAATTTCAACGATATACAGGTCCTGCATCGTATGAAATAATTCAAGACGAGATGTAGTTAAGAATTATGTGTGTGACGATTTGAATGCCTAAATACAAAATCTGAATTTCCAACCAAAAGGGACGGGGTGTAACCCCCACCCCAACCCCTTTAGATTCGCCGCTGAAGCTGTTGACATTTTCGAATGAGATTCATATACGTGAAATTGCTTCAGAAAATTTCTTAACTAATAGAAATATTTTTTTCCCTAAAAAGCCAATCATTCATCTATATAGATGAGTATTATGCATTACGGTTTGGCCAAGATATTGTTTTGTATATATTAGTAGCTGCAATATTTTACAGGTATAAATTGATTCGATCACAATTACTTTCTTCCTTCTCTTTTCATCTTGTTCTTCAGCAAACGAGAATTTGATTTTGAACCCCGATTGTTGTTGCAAAACTTTTCTAAACTACATAAGAAAAATATGCAACGTAAATCCTGAAGGTGAGTATTTTCTATACTTCACAGTCCGTGTGTTTTGAATACTAATAACATTTAAGTTTTCGACCTTTTAACTTTTAGAACAATGAATAATGATTTAACAATTTAATTAGAATAAGACCTTTTAGATCCGCGCCCTGAACTCTGCGTAAGTCTGATATTGATTAAATTGTGAATATTGATTAAGGTATTCTATCCATAATAAGTTCACAATTTTCAAAATAATGAAATATAACAATATCACACAAAAATCAATATATTTTTCTAAATGTTTTATAAATGTGGATTACTATAATATACATTGATCGTTATTTCTGTCATTACAAATTTTGCAAAGAAAAAAAAAACAAAACAAAAAAAAACATTCAATGGAACAGAATATGGTGCATATCTCTTATTTTTCATGATAGGAATATAAATTTTGTTGGAGTCTTTTACTATAGTTATTGTAAAAAATAAATATTTCAAAAGTCTAAGTTATAGATGAATGATCAATGATACGTTTCAAAATATTGAATCCAAGGGCAGTAACTCTGTTTCTATTGATTTCTGTATCAAGTCTATTATTCGATGATTTCCTTTATTGTTTTTACAGACATTTTGTATATTTTTGTGACGGTACAGTTTCATGAAATTGTTATGAATGCTACTATATCATCATAACCAGTTTGTATGGAATTTTAATAACATTATCAAAGGAAAATTGCAACTTTCTGACGGTGATATATGATTCTGTTTATGTACGTCTCACATATTAAAAATTGTGATGACCTATATATTTTATTTGATAATTTGTTAGTTTTAACTCTAATGAATGGAAATAAATACGCATCTTAAACTTGTATCAGATAAAACTGCGGGTATGGAGTTACCTTAAGAACCACTGGGCCAGGAAAGTAGAAATTTACATGAAAGCGTCCTGACATTGTGCAGATTCAAGTTTGTTAAAATCATGGTCCCAGGGGAGTATGATGGGGCCAAAATAGGGGATCAAAATTTTACATACTAATACATAAAGAAATCTTTAAAGGTCTTCTCAAGAATCATTGTGCCAAAGAAGTTTACATTTACATGAAAGCTTCCTGACATAGTGCTGATTTAAGTTTGTTGAAATCATGCCCCCCCCCCCCTTCTTTTTCGGTGTAGGGTGGGGCTACAATAGGGGATCAAAGTTTTAATTGCAAATATACAGGGAAAATCTTTTTACAATCTCCTTCTCAAGAACCATTGGGCCAAAGAAGTTTACATTTACATGAAAGCTTCCTGACATAGTGTAGATTCAAGTTTTAGGCCTATAAAATCATGTCCCTCTGGGGCCACAATAGGAAATCAAAGTTTTACATGCAAATATGTATGAAAAATCTTTAAAAATCTCAAGAACCACTGGGCCAGGAAAGTAGAAATTTACATGAAAGCGTCCTGACATTGTGCAGATTCAAGTTTATTGAAAGCATGGCCCCTGAGGGTAGAATGGGGACACAATAGGGGATCAAAGTTTTACATACAAATATATAGGGAGAAAATCTTTAAAAAATTTCTCAAGAACCGCTGTGCTAGGAAAGTAGAAATTACATGAAAGCGTCCTGACATAGTGCAGATTAAGTTTGTTAAAATCATGTCCTCCGGGGGAAGGTTGCAATCTAATTAAAATCAAACTTCTTAAATCCGCGCCGTATACTCTGCGTAAGAAGCGATTGTGAGCGTATTTAGGATCTGATTTTAATTAGATTGGGGAAGGGTGGGGCCACAATAGGGGATCAAAGTTTTACATACAGATATATAGGGAAAGTCTTTAAAAATCTTCTTCTCAAGAACCATCGGGCCAGAGAAGTTTACATTTATATGAAAGCTTACTGACATAGTGCAATTCTAGTTTGACCCAGGGGTAGAGTGGGGTCACAATAGGGATACAAGTTTTACCTGCGAATATATAGGAAATATCTTTAAATGAATATGTACCAAAGTGACTCAGGTGAGCGATGTGGCCCATGGGCTTTTTTGTATTATATTAGTTCGATATCTTTAATCGAGAAACATGAGTTTCTGCTATGGTAATCTATTCGTCGCTCTACTGTTTGGTGAATGTAAAGTTTTATAATCTCTTGCTACATAATTCCTGGTTTCAATGAAATATAAGAAAACGTTATCGATACATCCAGAAAGGCATGTGATTCTTGAAATCAGTCGGCTTTTTTTCCCCCAAAGGACAATTTTGCTTCTGTTAATACTTAATCACATGTAGAACATTGCCTTTAGATGTGGTTGACTTGATCGATGAGAATGCACAGGTGTCTGAGCTCTTCCTGAAGAACCCCTCAGAGAATCTGAATTCCATGTTCACTCACCGAGGCGTATACATCCTGGCTTCCATCGAAAGTAAGTCGCTGATTCACTGACATCAAATGGCACGTAGACCCCCCCCCCCAAAAAAAAACACCACAACCTGATTTCCTTTTATTTCTGTTGAGTAGTCACTTATGTAGATTATGTTTCTTAATTTTTAAAAAATTTTTTTTTTTAACTTTTCCGATTGAAATCTGTCTGTCCACAGCGTTAATTCACTAATCTATTACTAATTTAAACAATAGGCAAATATGACGAGCATGAAGAAAGAAAGAACCCAAAACTGAAAAGGGGCTGATGTGTCATTCCTCCGAATTAAAAAAAAAATGTTTGAACAGTAAATTTAGAATTCTGATGTCTGAGCCAATCTGTTAATTAATGCATATTTTGTATCCTACTTCTGTGATAGAATCATTGAAAAACAATGCATGTCGACCACTGTCCATATTTTCGATAATATGATTATGTATTCATTTCAATTATATGCATGGGACATGATTTTGTGTGATTTGTTGAACCAGTGTACGAAGACAACACAATCAAGAAAATCACACCATTGTTACAAGACTGGCAGAAAAAGTACCATCTCTTGGAAAGTATGTATTCCACTTTATACAATCAACATTACTCAATCGAAACATCACTTGGCCTTTACCGGGGAAGGTTACAACATCACTATAACTGAAAAAATTGTACTATCTAATAAATCTACAGTTAGAGATCCTGTTCCTATTTCACAGAATCATCCTCAGAGAAACACTGCAAAAATATTTGGAATACATATATCCATCTGTCAGATAATGTCCTTGCGAAGTTATTTTACCATATCGTGACATTCAAAGTTTGGTGCCGTGTTCATATGAAGAAATCATAATAAGCGTACCATCGTTCATCCGATAATGAGGAGACCAGGGTTCCAACCCAGTCTCAATCTAGCAGAGTTTATTACGACTTGAAAATCTCCGAACATACCGTAGCGTTTGTTATGATCATGATTCTCTATATCCGTAAGGAATTATATCGAGATAACTTTTCCTACAGAGGTTTACATCTATGTTTTAGAACTACTAGAGCTGTGCGATAGAAGACACACAAACACGGAACATAAACCAGGTATGAATGCCAAATTAATTTACAGTGCTCGTTTTTTCTCAAAATTTAATGTTTCCACTGCCCTCATAGGCTCTTGGCACCACCCCTCCCAGAATCACGAAACGCTTGGATCGTTATAGGAAGGACCAAAAACTGATTCAAGCGTTTTGCGATATCGAGAGCGGGCGTGTGCAGTGGCCATTAGTAGCCCCAATTCAGTATGTAAATTCACTTTATTCTCTTTCTGTTATTGTGAGCGAAGCACCACAGCCACACCCCAAAGAGGCCAAAGAAAGGAAATTTCTTCGAAGGTTGAGCAACAAAACTCACAACGGTCCAACTGCAGGTCGGAAGGAAAGCAAGTCACCGGATGTTACCTCTTCTCCAAAAAAGACAAAGAAGAAGCTTAAAATATTGATATAACGTTCCTTTCGTTATATTCTATTCAGACTTCAATATGGACATGCATCATTGAGTCATAAAACAATTGTAATTTGTTACAGACAATTGGTCAATAGACACAGTTTGGCATTGGAATACCATGTACATGTATTGATATATCAAGTGAGGATATACTTTATATAAAAGGCGTCTTAGCCGAGGTATTTCCAGATGTGATTGATGTCATATCTGTTTGTGTTCTCCCTTTGTACGTTCTAACGATATCAAGAGGCGTACTTAAATCTGCTGGTCTGTAGCATCATGTCTGTGAAATCCGCCAGGTTGATTTTGCCATCACCATGACGATCCGCCTCCTGAATCATCTCCCTTAATATAGTGTTAGAAAAGTTGAGGCTGCACTCCGAGGAAGCTTCACGCAGGTCCTCCAAGGTCAGAAAGCCTTGGTCTTTCGTATCCAATAAATCAAATGCCTATCGTAAATTAAACTGCACATGAAAAACAGACGTGTAATATATATAATAATATGAACAGATTTAGATGTACATGTATTTGCTTAATTTCAATTCCCTATAACCGAGGTTTAGTATGTCCATACATGAATGCTCTATGATATTCATATTTACTTTAAATCGAGTTCTATAATTGAGATCTTTATCAATAAGTTTAACTTTGCCCCAACCTGTTTAATTTCTCCGTAGGGATCTGGTCCGTCGCCTTGACTTTTTACCACGAAATCTAAGAAATTTTCAAAAGTCACCTTAACTTTGTTTTCTCCGGCCACTTCACCTACAAAAACGTTTAAAAACAACAGGTGTACAATAAAGTCATATTTTAAAAAACAAATTTAAAATGATGAGAACATGTTTAATAGTTTTGAAAACATACTGATCATACTGCCCAACACAGCTTTCGATGCTCGAAAACCAAGCATAGACAATGCTTTTTTAAGATCGTTAGCGTTGATGTGTCTGAAAGCAGAAAATTACATGCAGCAGATTACTGATATATAGGACAATTGTTTGAACACATCTATTTAAAATAGAAATACATGCATACATACCCTCTTCCTTTTACGTCAAACATATCGAACACAATTTTCAGATCTGCTATTTCCTCTGACGTCAGAGACCTCGTGATGTGTTCTGGGAGACCTGTGTTTCCGGGTAAAGAGAAAAACTTATCGGCCAATGCAGTAAGGTCCTGTCTTCTGTCCTTGGAGAACAACATTCCATACTTTTTGTCTATTGCTTTCTGAATCTGTTGCTCGTCTTTATCCAAAGCATCGATTTGTCTTTGTAACATGAAAACTCGTTCTTCTTTCATAATATCAGCTATCGCACCTTTAATGTCCCGGATATCAGGATTGAACATGTATCCCTTGGCAATTACCTCTTTTTCTATTTTGCTCCGTTCTCGTTTAAAGTCTCGTTTGTATTTTGCTGTAGCTATTTCCTTTTGCCGTTGGTCTTCCTGTTGCATTTTCTGTAATTCATCTTTCATTTTCTTCACCGATTCCGATTCTGTTTTGGATTCTTGGGACGTTTGATGGGGATCATTTTTATCTTGTTTAAGGTTTCCATCTTGCTTGATTTCACCATCATCTGTAGGTTTGTTGTCTGTTGCTCTAGATGTATGTTTGGAATTTCCATCATTAGCTGATGTAATATTATCCCCCATGAAGAAGTTTCTAGAAAATGAAATGTTCATGGTATGTGAATTCGAGTCATGAAACATTACCTTTTCTTTTCTATCACAGATGTGATTGATAGAGGATAAAAGTAGTGATTAAATCAGATACCTAGAAACTTTTACAGTTGAAATTTCTTTTTGGTAGCCACGTTGAGAGAGAGAGAGAGAGAGAGAGAGAGAGAGAGAGAGAGAGAGAGAGAGAGAGAGAGGGGAGGGAGGGTAATCTTACCGCGTATTTAGCTGAGTCTTTAATATTTGTTTTTATAACTTTTGTCCCTCTATTATAGCTATAGCCTCCCCTGGAAAAGGGGCGGGGGGGGGGGGGGGGTGTTACACTAGTATATTGGGTCACGTGTGTAAGAAATTATGTATAGTTAATCTCTGCTCCACGGCAATTCCCCAAAACTCATACATGTATACAAAGAATTCAAGACTTTTAACATTAGTTGTTTCCGTTGTGACGTTTTGGAATGCAAGGATTACATCACGTACTTGACATGGGTCTGGAGAGGAGAGGGGGATGCCTTTTGATGCTCAAGGCAAATCGAAAAACTAATCAACACTTTTAAGGTTCACATTTGATTTTGATTTTTACAAAATGTTTGGAGACACAAACATACTTGTGTCTCGTATATATGAAAGTGAGTGGAGCACGTGTCCCCGCTGCGCTATAATGTACATGCACGCCTGTGTAGTTACGGCCTCGTCTTACATTTGTACTTAATGTTCATACGAAGAAATCGAATACTGTCTACTTAAAACGATTTGTGTTGTGATCAATTCATGCTGTGTTAAAAAGTCAGACCACTGGGGTATGAAATGTTTTAGATATCAATAAAGCCAGGAACATTTTCTCTTCCTTTTAAATGGCAATTTAATGTTCTTTATAGAGAGCAGGTTTCTACTAAATTTCGATAGGCGTTTTCAATTTCATATTCTATTGAATAAAAAATATAGATTTCTAAAGTAAGAATATTGGAAAGAATGGCTGTCAATGTGTGCATTCATCCCTAATGATAGTGCTTGATTTTAAAGAAATTTGTCTGTTCAATATTGTTTTTCGTTTATTTATTTTTTTTCAAGTGGTTTCTCAAAAAAGAATATGTGCAGTTTGTATAATAGTTTTTACGTGTCTTTAAAATTGATTAAAAATAAAACTTAACGACCATCAATTTTAAAACATTTTGTCATAATTTTAAGGTTAGTAAAAGAACATACCTGTTCGCAGTCTAACACCTTAGAATATTTGGTTACCGGTGAAATCTGTAAGTTCTTGCACAAATAAATCTGTGGGTTTAATTTGATAATGAGGTCTCCCTTTCAACAGCTATCAGTTTTTCAATCGTCAGTGTAAAGTGTAGATTAGTTCTCGTTTCTTCATTGAGTAACTTTCTGGCTTATTCAATAACTTGAGAATGCATGATTGATCGATAGGAACGCGACGATCGAGAGACCGAACAAGTGCAGAGCTGTTTCACGCTGATACCATCACTACTTTTGTATTGACATAGTAAACAACTCGGTGTTTGACTTTTGTCAATATTGAACTTTTTGTTTTTGTCTCAATAGAAGGAATAACGATATTACAATCGGAGAGAGAGAGAGAGAGAGAGAGAGAGAGAGAGAGAGAGAGAGAGAGAGAGAGTACATTTTGGAAAAAAAATTCTAGTCAAGTTTTGTCTTACCTTCGTAAGCCAAAAGCGCCAACAAAAATGGCTGCACATAATGATATAAGCTTGTGACGAAGGGATTCTAACCATAAAAAATCTGTTGAAAATATTTTGAAATCTATTGTAAGATGTGATTTTCAGCACACATACGAAATCGGAAGAAGAAAGTAACATTAACTAAATTCAATAATAACTAAAAATATTATTCAAACCTGCATTATATGCGAACTAAAAATAATGAATGGAACTGCATTGACGCCTCCAACAGCTGGCCGAACGTGTCTATCCAGAATCTCAGTGTGGCTTTCGAGCGGAAGCGAATCGTGTACAACATATGCCAAGCAGGAACTGAAATTGAACAGCTTTCATCTACGCTGCCTTCGCCACATTCTAGGCATTGCATGGAGTGACAAAGTGCCCAACAGCCAAGTCCTATAGAACGGACCGGCCTACATGGTCCAACCATGTATACCCGCTCAAACAACGCAGGCTGCGCTGGCTTGGACATCTGCGCCGGATGGATGATGGGCGCATACCGAAGGACATTTTGTACGACCAGCTCTCCGCAAGCAAGAGACCTGTCGGTTGTCCCCAGCTATGCTACAAAGATGTCTACATATTTGATCTAAAAGCTCTAGACACCAACACAGAGAGCTGGGAGGACCTAGCAGCTGACCGTGACTTATGGCGCAGTATGCCCTGGAAACAGCTCCAGGCGGGAGAGGAGAAAATCCAGACGGCCATCCATACGTGCACCAGCCTCGGAAGAGAATGCCGCTCCCAAATTGGACTATTCAGCCGCAGCCGACGCTGTATCAACCATAACAACAATGTTCAACACAGACCAACGGAGGCTACACAGAGCGTGCATGCTGTATCTGTTCGGAGCAGATGGCATTGTATCTGTGAATTGGAGGTTAGAAAAGTTAATCTTCGATAAAAAAAACAAAACAAAAAACAAAAAAAAACCAACCCCCCCCCCCCAATAACTCTACTCACTTTACAATGAAGTGTATAAGAATTTTTGCCTTTGATATCTTTACAGATTGTAATGATAGCGATTTCCTTATGAATCATCTGCAGTTGTGAATTATGAGCGTATGCCACTGTTTTATTGGGTGTCAACTGTACAAAGGATTATACATTTTGAAAACAACAAACATGTGAAACCACGGCCCCAGGGCTACTCCTATAAGAGCCTTAGTTAACATTCTACGCTCCTTATATACCTGGTTTCATGCGGTAATAAATAAATGAAATGATATAAGATGAAAATATAAAACGTAATGAAAATACAAACAAAATTATATACACACACGATAACATAGGATAAGAGTGTCGCCGCTGATCCTCTAGATGGCTGGAGTACACCCAGGGCCAGCGTGAAGCAGCGAAATAAAGGTTCCATGTCTTACGTATAGGACTGATCAGGGGCGGATCCAGGAATTGCGGTTACGGGGGGGGGGGGGGGGGGGGGGGCACTTTGGAAGCTCCTGGATTTTACAGATTTTATAGAGCTTGAAATATGTCTCCTAGTTATTTATCTGTACTATTTTCTATCATTTTTTATAAGGTAAAATTAATAAAATTGACGCAAATTTTAACGGGTTTTGGAAAAAATTAAGTTCTCCCAATAAAGTAACTCAAGAAATCATTTATTTCTCCAGGAGTGGAGGAAATTATTGCTTCTTTTATCGTTTAGTACATTTTTCCAAACAAGATACCACAATTTACCTTAAATTTGAAAATTATAGGGTGCCCCCCCCCCCCCCCCCCCCCCCCATTTAAATCCGCCACTGCTGATCATACCGATACATCTAGTAAAACTACACTATACTTTGCATACCGATCCTGGTGTGGTATATCATATACCTTAAAAATCGTATGCAATTTGTGTGGGTAATATTAAAAATTCCCCTATAGTGTAGATTAAACATTATTCGAAGACAGGTCCCATAAAGGGTCATACTTAAATAAGTATACAGTTTTACATATAGATGAATCATATCGGAAAATGTGTAAGACACAGATTATGAATTATTGAAAAAGGAAAATAAGAACGGTGAGTTAAATACGAGGCCCCTAACTATAGGCCTTTCCTGTCTATCACCCGGATGACATACAGCCCACAAGCCTTAACTGTCACCCGGATGATATACAATAAATCTTCAATGGAATAGAAAATTAATCATTGTTTTGTTTATGTTTTTTGCCCCCCCCCTTTTTTTTTTTTTATAAATTGCCCTTAGCTTTTCAGAGTCAGTGTTGTTGTTGTTTTTTTAAGTTCAAGAGTCATCTTTTAAAAGTATTTTTTTAAAAATTAAATTCATAACCATGCATATATAATACTTCTTCACAAAACACAGAAGTATTGAGGAAGATGCTTAAATATCAATGTATTTTCACTATATTACGATTTGGGGTCACGGATATCACAGATTTGATAGTGGGGCCATTAATTTCATAATTTTGTAGAGGCACACGCACTCGATCAAGCGTCATCACGAATATACAAACAGTTTATTTAAGTTCTAGATGTCCTCGAGTAATAAAAGAGTTTTAAAGATTGCATCATCTTAAGGGTTTGATCCCCCTCAGACTCCAGGGGTGCAATGCTCATGACATTCACAATTTCAGTAATCCTTAACCCAAATGTTCCATACCAAATTATGAAATATGGCCATGTAATTCAGTGGCGGGTCCAGAGGGGAACCCCCATTTCGTCAGAAAATTTTGCTATAAAAAGGTAGAAATAACGCAGTTTGAGGGTGCCCCCCCCCCCCCTTTGAAAACCTTTAAAATGGTAGACCCCCCCCCCCCCCTTCCCTTCAAAATTTTCTGGATCCGCTCCTGTAATATCAGAGAAGAAATGGATTATGCTTAAATGTTAATAAGGGACGATGGATGACGAAGAGCAACCACCAATCATTAGGTAACCTTAATGACTTAGGTGATCTAATAAAATGGCACATGCGCTGGCTGATGAATGTGGGCAGCACTTGGTCCTTGATCCTGCCCTCTACCTCCTTCTCTTTCCTCTCTCATCTTCACGCCCTTTCCCTCGCCTATCTTTCATCCTGGCCACCCCATATTTATTTCAAATTTCAATACGTATTCCACAAGGATGTCAGTTGCTTTACCATAGCATTTTCGGACACTGGTCGACTATACCAAGTTAATTTTTTTCGCTCCAAAAAATTTCGGAAATGTTCATAATGAGACATAGTACATAGTTAGTAATATCCTTTATGAACAAGGTGTCTCATGTATATAGCCCATGGGTCGCTTGGTCTATGTGCGCACATAATGGATATATTTCACATTTGCGAACACGAAAGTTTTTTCAAGCATATCATCTAACCAGACGCTCGGCTGTTTCCGTAAAAGGTTTCGAGCTTGCCGGAAAGACCCGAGAACTTGCACTGGACCTATCCCATGCACTACTTAATAAAAATATTTTTTAGATTAAAAGTTTCAATTACGATTATTTAGTACTAAACATATTCATCTAAATGCGTAATTATTTTATTTGTTGTTCTTCTAACTGCGGTCTATGCGGAAGTAGCAAGAGAAAAAATGACGTCACGTATCTAAACAAGAAAGTAGTCAAAGTCTTATGACGATTTGTGAATTGTGACATTTACAAATTTCAATCATTTCATGTTCAAAGAAGACTGACATCAAGTAATCAAGAATGTTCAACTCGGGACCTAACTACGCGAAGTTGAAAACAAATCTGAGACTCATTATAAATCGTTTAAAATTGTTGGAAAAGAAGAAAACGGAGTTAGCCTCCAAAGCAAGAAAAGATATAGCAGACTACATATCTGCTGGTAAGGATGACAGGGCGCGGATTCGGGTGGAACATATTGTTCGGGAGGACTATCTGGTGGAGGCCATGGAACTTCTAGAAATGTTCTGTGATCTGCTGCTGGCTAGATTCGGTTTAATTCAAACCCAAAAGTAAGTCATTGTTCAATTTGTTGCGTAGATTAAGTGAATGCATCACAACACAGCAGCAGTAAGAATGTATCCTGTTCTTAAGGATCCATCACTGTACAAGAAAATTGTAATAGTGTTTGTAAAGATGTATATGATACAATGACAATATTTTTATCTATATAACAGTATGTTCCCTATGCATTGTCCCTTGGTACCTTCAGTTGTTGTTCAAACATATTGTACTTAATTGCAATGTTTAAAATGTCTATGCCCCCAGGACCCCATTATTTGGCAATAAACTATCTGTATAGATCTGTATACTGAATGTACTTGGTTTTTCTGTGCAGGGAGTTGGATCCTGGACTAGAGGAAGCTATTGCAAGCATCATATGGGCAACTCCGAGACTGCAAGCTGATGTTGGGGAACTGAAATTGGTAACCGACCAACTAACAAACAAATATGGAAAAGAGTTTGGCCAGGCATGTAGGACAAATGAATTGAACAATGTCAATGAGAAGGTCATGCACAAACTTGGGGTACAAGCCCCACCCAAAATCTTGGTGGAACGATATATGATAGAAATAGCAAAGACTTACAATGTGCCATTCGAGCCTGATCTTTCTGTGATGAGTCAGGACGAAATATTTGCAGCAGAAAATCTGCTGATTGATCTGGGAGAGAAGAAGGGTGGAGGGAGTAATGGAAGTGGGGGGCCTAGTGGAGGGATGGGAGTGTTGCAACCACAAATGGGTGGTGGTGCTTCAGCCTCAGCACCTGCCTACCCTCCCCCATCTCAACAACCGTATCCGCCCCCTCAACAACAGTATCCACCCCCTCAACAATTATACCAACCACCACAGGTAAGGCATACTAAGTTGTCCTACTAATTTATATTACGTTCACTGGCATTCATTGCTATACATCTAAGTATTGATTTTATTCAGTTTGATGGTCTCCACACTATCAAATGGGTATGAAATGACATTTATATTCACAATAGCTAATATTTTCCTATAATACAATATATTGAGCACTTCACAACAGAGTTGTCTAATTTGTATAAGTACATTTTTTGGTCAAAAGCTAAAGTGTATATGCTTAAACTGGGAAATTGCAATTGATTTGATAATTTTGACATTCTTAAAAAACTGCATTTCGAGACAAAAATCTGAGCTTCTACAAAATAATATCATTTTGGATTCATAAATGTAAATATAAGAAATATTTTAGGGATTATTTCTAAATATCTTTATGACGGTGTACATAGTTAATCACTTAAAAAAAGATGCTCGAATATGAGATGTATTCTTCGTTTTAAGGATAATAAGATGCCACCTCCATTACCACAGGCACCCCCATCAGGAGGGATAGGAGCAGGGGGATTTGTTGACCCTGCTCATTCGGGACCCCCACCCCCGCCTGGTCAGCAGTCATTTAATGATTGGCTGGGAGAGGACCCAAAGAAGCAGGCACATAATCAGCCTCCTCCTCCAGCAGGATTTAACCCCAATGCTTTCCCTGACCTCCCCGCAGTTCCCAATAACACCCTCCCTGATCCAGGGAATTCTGTTGGTGGCAGTTCAGCTGGTGGAGAGGATGTGGACTTTGATGATTTGACCAGAAGATTCGAACAATTAAAGAAGAGAAAGTGATCAAGGATTTGAGAATGTGTTTCAGTCATATTTTGTGGAATTCATCACCTTGCATGAATTAATGAACAGTAGTTACTGTGATTGGTCATTATTCTTGTGGCTTGGTATATATATATTGTGGATATGCTGAAAACAAGCTGATACATGATGAAAGTACATGTACAAGGCATTTTATAAATATCTTATCAATCATTTCAAGAATGAAAACGGTTCTTGTTCTCAGTTAATCTAGCTTTTATCAATAAAGGTGTTAATATACAATCTTAGAAACCCATTTATACATACTGTGATTTCTCAATGTTTTTATGTGATTTTCTCACTTCAATGTACGATGAATATCAAACTATTGTGCATGAAACTGTAAAATGTTGTAGGACGTTTCATAATAAAATTAACTGATATTCATATACATGTATAATGTATTATTGAATTGTATCAAAACTGAATTGAGAGTGGTAAGTTTTCATACTGGTCTAGAGAGATGCTGACACACACAAAAGTTATTAAACCTGGTTCCTGTTTGATCATAACCATGACACCTGACCACCAATCATCAGATTGGCTACCTCTTGAAATAAATGTAGTATAGGAGAAAGAAAATCTTTTGGCTGGACCGGGAATTGAACCCAGGATTCCTGCATTACTAGTCAGGTGCTCTAACCACTGAGCTATCCAGGTTACTACATGTAAAACGAGTTTGAGGAAGAAGATAGTACAACAGACAGACCGGGAGAACAGCATTATACTCAAACCTTCTTTATAAAGTGCAGGTTTAATGACAGAGAGATATTTAAGATAATAGATAACATAACAATTGATTAAAAAAATACTGTAATTTTAATTTAGAGTGGAAAATGTACATCTAATTTCTATGCAGTACTTCTGTCACATTGTAATCAAAATCCTAAACACTCATATATCATCAAAAACCATCCTATCTCTATTATAGAGTTTTCTTTTCAATAATTGTTGATTGTTTGTAGCAGTATGCCACCCTCAATAAAAATCCATTGACAATAATCGAAAATACCGTGGATCATTAGATTTAGTGGGTGCTTAATTTTCATAGGTTTCTCTACATCCCCAAGATTTCATACTGCAATGAAATACAAATTTCACATGTTTACAAGTACTGAAATCATATCTATGAAATTACATTCTAAAGAAACTGTAAAATCTTGACAATCCACAAATATTGGCCCTCACAAATTTAAATCATCTGGCAGTAGTCTTGTTTTATTTTTTGGTAGAAAGATATAATTCTGAACCAATGCCCAAATTGTGTCATATCAGATTAAATAGTCATTCAAATTCGGTGTTGATCATAACTATTTCTGAAAATAATTTACACAATGCACTGTAAAATAAGAAGGAAATGGTATAACTATAAAATACAAAATATATTTCATGATCAATCAAAACAATTTCAAAAGTAACTAATATTTAAAAATATTAATAGTGAGTTTATTACACAGAAAGGGATTTCATTAAGTACAGAAAATTAATATAGCATAACAGCATACATGTCAACAATGACTGAATACAAATATAAATATCTGGATTAAATACAAAATAAATTATAACAAAATACAAATCAAAATTGAATTTGTGTAAAAAAGTTTAAAAATCATATAAAGCTGGCATTAAACACTGGATTTCTATTGGATTTCTGTGAGAATCATACCCGTGTTTATATCATATCAATTGGAATTGGATGCACATCGCCACAAGTCTATTTTAAATTCTCCTCATTAATAGTTTATGGAATGCAGAAAAATTGCTAAAATCACAAAAATGTTGAAGTACACAAAAAATAATTTCATGAACAATTTGATAATTATACACTGTATGACATACAGCTTGTAATTAGACATTTTGTTTTAAAAATGAGACAAAATGTGATACATACAAGTGCATGTGTATAAACTAAGTGGGTGGGGGGTGTCTTATTCTCACAACATCAGGGAAGTTGAGTCTTGAGATTTTACTCAAATTTTGACTACTCAAATAAAAGAATACTCAAACTTAAGTTTGAGAAATCCAAGCCCAATGTTGTGGTGTGTGTGTGTCTATGTGCTAATAGATGGTACTTGCCATTCTATAAGTAGCTTTTCCAAATAGATGCTCCTCAGAATTAGAATGCTTGAATCTTCATAATAAATGTTCAATAAAATAAACAGTATCTAATCTAAAACCCTGATGACAAAGTTCATAGTATCTCTTTTAGCATTAGTTGTGACCTTTTCCTACTCATATATTCATAAATTTTCTGTCTTTCTCTCAAACTTTTCTAGGTATAAATAAACTTTTTTGAAACTTATGGGATTAACATTGGTATATTTCTTGAAATTGAAAAAGAAATTATGGGAGTCTATGTTGAAATTATCAGGATAGCTGCAATTGCAATTCATGGTTGGAATTTTGCTTTGAGCAAACCTACCTAAACCTTTTCTGAAATATTTCACTATTATAAAACCCTTCATCAAAATACAAGAACTGTTTACTTATCAGTTAATATCAGAATTCCAGGAATCAATCTACACCTTTTATGAAAAAGAAATGTTGAAAATGCGAAACGAAAACTAAAACTAAAAGTGTGGTGTGAAGCAGATTTGAACCATGGCAAAAAATAATCACAGCATATACTGCCTGCAGTGCAGCTGCAACTGAGCTATTCTAAGCACAAGTATTACCTGTGTAAGTATGAACCAGCTAGGTTTTGAAAAACAGTTTCCCTGAGTTTTTGTTGTTTTTATGTGAATTTCAACCTCAAGGCAGGGATGCCCCTAAAAAATACTATATTGTAAATCATTTCCAAGATTGTAACCTATCAAAATATCAACAACAAAAATCTTAGGGAAGGCCTGCCTTGAAGGCCTTCAAAGCCAAAATTCGCGTCAAAATCGGTGCTTGAATGGGAAAATGTCGTTTAATGAACTTTAAACCAACTTTAAATGTTAATTTCCACATTGTTGGTTCAAAATGAAAATTTCATATATTTGTAAGACAGAAAATAACTAAAGAAACTTAATTAACAATGTACTTTTCCCTGGAAAATTGTTCTCCCCTATAGGTATTTTCTTTTGTTAACCTGTCAGTGAATTGATCCTTTATAAAACCTGCGTGAATCTTGAGAGAATTCACCTTTAAGAAAACAATAGTTTTTTATCTTTAAATTAGGAATGTACAACATAAGAAATGTGGATTTCTGCCATTTTCTTTCAACAGGTCATGCATCAGTGCTTTTGTGCATGTTTTATGTTTAGAAAGTGTGGGTGTCATATGTAAACAACAAATATGCTGGTTTCGAGATACGCTCGAGTTATTTCCCTTTGAAGAACTCTCGTACATAGTAAGGCGCGAAACAACTTGTTTACATGCGGGAGTGGGACGAATATTCATCACTGCATAAGTGAATGTACTCATTAAGTCTCTCATACGCTGTTTCATTACCCGAATTCAACTGATACACAAACTAAGTAAGTGATAAGTATTCAGGGAGTAATTAGATACATGGAATTCTTATTATATCACGTAATTTTATTGGTCGTAGGTATCATATCCTGGATATTACTTTCAAATATGACATTGTTTTTATGTTTCTCTTTAGTAAAACATTTCTTTCAATAGTATTTTGTGTTTCCAATATTTACATATTTAAAAAGAAGCCATTTTTAATACATTTTATCGTCTAACTCAATGACAGAAGGTTCACTCTGTCCCACTTAGGCCCTCAAAATTCTACTAAATGTACCTCCTACACAGGAGAGCTCTTATCTCGAAACTGGCGTATTGATATACCTTAAACTTGATATTCTAAGTTCACACACAGTTCCAATGATTTCTATAGGTGTAAATTGATTCCAGAAACTGACATTCTTTGATTTATAGAAATTACTGAAATGGCATTGCTTGAAAAATGTTCAAAATTTAGGGCTGGAAATGTTGACCCTTGCCCTTTAAAAGTGAACAAAATGTACAAAGCTATCTAAAAATCTACTCCATCTGTGCTTAAAGCTCATAATAAAAATCTACTCCTGGGCTTAGAGCTCATAATATATCCATAAACACACATATATATATACACATACATACACACATGTATACATTGGTTACATTATCTAATAAACCCTAAAGGCAAATGGGGAAACTTCATGAGCTCTCATTATTACATTTAGAAAACATACCTATATGAGAAGGGTCCTCTGAGAGAAATACATAAAAAATTAATTACAACTGCTAATGAAGAGACTTAAAAAATGTCATACATGCCAAAAATAATAATATTTGAAGAAAAAACCCCAACATTTTAAAATATGCACTTAAATGGAAGAACAAATTCTTAATCTAATATTAAATTATGGATTTCATTGGTGGATACTACATATAAGATTTAAGATCAGCTGAAGCATTGTATGTCAATCATCCTTAATGGACGTCTATAACTCATCCCTGAATCGGAACTCTCCATTGTCCAGGCTCTCTGCATCCTTAATCAGTTGACTGAGCTCATCCATGCTCTGCTGAACAGAAAGCCAATGCTGTCAGGAAAAAAGATGATATTGTATATTTAGAAATGAAGTCATGGAAATTTGTACAGTTTGTGCATAGGAGAGAGAGATAGAGAGAGAGAGAGAGAGAGAGAGAGAGAGAGAGAGAGAGATTATTCACCTTTTCATTCATAGTGTCTAGTTCTCCTTCATTAATGTAACCATCTTCATTAACATCCATGTCTTTGAACATCTACAAGGACAACACGTCAGCTATACATACAGACAATGAAAGATAAAACAGCCACAACAAGTGAGAGGATGATATGTGTAAAACTTATAAACAATTTCACATTTTCTTGAGATAAAAATTATTCTTACCTTTTTCATCAAACGGTTGTATGGAATTTTGTTGTTTTCCAAAAATTCTATATCATCCTGGACAAAATATATCAACAATGTTTTAGTATACAAAATATGACGATTAGAATATTCAATATATAGTCTTTAAAGTCATCCGAATCATTTAGCTGACTTCTATCTATGGTTCGTTGTCATATGTGTCGGTAACTTTCGAACTTCTCCTCAGAAACTGTACGAGCAATTATAGCATTAATATAGCATATAGCTGTATTGCATCCTTTGGGAGTAGGGAAACAAAACCTGATAATTTCATGATCAATGTCTTTGTGGGATCCTAGGGGTGGGCGCTAATATGGGACATCTAGCATAAAAAAAATGGGTGTATGGTTACAATATGTGCTCTTCCACAATTGTGAAATTCATGTCCCCTGGAAGAGGGGTTCAGGTCAAAAGATGGAGCTATACATTGTATATGGGATCACATGGTAAAAAATGCATTTACTGAATTTTGAAATGGTTAAAATGTATAATCATATTGAACATGGAGGCTTCTACCAAGTTGTGAAATTCCTGGAAGTCAGGGACTAAGGAAATATGAGGATCATACAGTGGAAATGTATTAGATATTTAATCTCTTCTTCCCTACTCCTGAACATCTATAGGAAACAAATGAGGTAAATAGCTATATCGACCATGGAGGATTCTACCAAAGCTATGAAATTCATGGCTTCAGGGTCCTTTGCAATGATAAGTGGAAATGCATTACATGTTTAAAACTTGTATTCTATTCTTCAACATTGGGAAGCAAATTGGTGTGTACCTAAAAGGAGCTTGGCTGCGTCTTTAAGAATTAGGAAATTCAACACCTCTTGGTCAAGTTCAGGCACCAGGGAAAGAATTCACATAATGAAACATATTCTTCACTTTTGGACATTTATCCCATAAACTGATAGTTATAATGAGCACAAGCCTCTTCCAAAATTTTGAAACTCAAAATACCTGAGTTGGGGGTTCCTGTCCAAGGAAGGGGTTATATTGTTTATGAACTGAAAATACATTTTTTTAATAACTATAATTTTAAACTGGAATATTTTATTTACCTAGTACTTAATACTTGACACTAAATTTCCAAATAAACCAGCATTTAGTTTTTCTTACAGACTTGAGGTTGTAGAGAAGATTTTTGAAAATTAAACAATTTTTGACAGTTTTTGCCCCATCCCTAAGGCCCTTGGGGTGAAGGAGCCCTGAAATATAAAATTTATGTCAACCTTGTCCCAAAGATGCTTCATACCAAATTTGAGAAGAATTGGAAGGATAGTTATCAAGAAGAAGTTAAAAATGTTCAATTGTTAATGCACTATGACGAACGCAGTTTAATAGCAATTGGTCACCTGAGTGATTCAAGTGACCTAAAAATTTATAAATTTTGGGTCAGGTTATAATTTTGCGATATTGAGATGGTAGAAGCTATTTGGCACAAATATTGCTAAAGATCAGAGTACCAAGTTCTATGTTCGCCCCGCATGCGGCCGCGACATACCTAAGTTGTTAAAACAGGTAGGGACAGTTCCATCGCCAAATGCTCGGCATCAGGTGTGAATGTCACGGGTCCTCAGAGATGACCTTAAAAACGGATGACCCGTGTCACAGTAGGTGTGGCATGCTAAAGAACCCTCACTGCTCAATGACCGTAAGTGCTGAGCATAGGCCTAAATTTGAAGCCCTTCACCGGTCTTGGTGACGTCTCCATACGAGTGAAAAATTCTCGAGCGAGACGTTAAGCAATCAATCTATGCAAAGAGTTCTGAAGATATTGAGGAGACAATATCTTCCTATGTCCAGAGTAGATTGACCTTGTGACCTTATAGGGGTTATCTACATTTTAGGGGAAACCAGTATAAAAGTTTGATGTATGTCAAGCAAAGGGTTCTTAAGATATTGAGTGGACAACATTTGGTCTACCAAACAACATACCAATAGACATGTCCCATTTTCCATGGAGGGGGGGGGGTATAAAAAAAAGAATAAGAAACATTTCTCCGAGTGTTAACTTCATATATTACATATTGACAGAAAGGTTACTTCTGATCAGAGAGTATTATGGCCTGAACCAATAGGTCATTAGGCTAAGATCATTGTCTCCCATTCCAAAAAATAAGTTAAAATAATTCATCCAGACCATAATTTTGTAATAGAGAAAAATCAGTAGAATTAGATGTCCTTTTTTGGCCATGAGAAAATAGTGGCAACAAGACATAAATCTTTTAAAAAGAGGTGCATCCTTTCAACATCCACATACAACTATCTATTAAATTCATGTTTTTATTGTGGGATATTTATAGGTGACAGTTAAGCTCAATGGGCCTTTATTTATACATCTACAATATATTCATATTGCAAATAAAACATTCTGCCTAAGGGATTATCTTTAACAATATTAACTTATTGGAAACAGAATAAGTACTTCTACTCACTGAAATCAGTCCGTGAAGAAATTTTTCATAGTCACAATTTTTTAGGCTTGAGAGAAGAGCATAAACATGGTCTCTACAAATTGTTAAAGAATTCCATATAATTAAATTTCAAAATACTGTCATGTAAATATATGATAAAGGTATATAACATTTAGATACAAAAAGTGTTCATTTGCCTTTTTCATATATTACCAAACATATATTTAAAAAATAAATTTCATTTTTGAAAATACATGAGGGTACGAACTGTGATGCTCCATGCTTGCATTCTTCATGAAGCGAGTTAGCACTTCGTGAAAAGTATGCTGTCGTGAAGCATTGCTGTTCATATCTTCATGTATTTTCAAAAATGAAATGTATTTTTCATACATGTATTTACATTCTACTTGCATTTCAGGCGAATTCCCAGCCATTAATTAAAATAGACAAACATGTACATGTATTACTCTATTTATCAAGATTCATAATGCATTGTTCACAACTGCAGTGCATTCATGAGGAAATGGCTATCCTTATAATTGGTAGAGATATCAAAGGGGAAAACATGGGAAATGTAAATATTATTAACTGAATACTGCAGGTAGTTCAGGTTAAAACTGGAAATTGCTACTCCCAAGGTGAAGTCATACAACTGGTCGGCAATGGCTATCAAGAAGCAGGGTTGTGGTTTTACATTTGAAACCTTAGGGGCCATGTGGGCCCCTGACATTCAAAAGTTTATGGGCCCACAATTTGATCCACGGGCCTGTCCATTCTGTGAGAGAAAGAACTGATCTCGGACCTAACTTGTATATTAATTACCGGTAAAAAAAAGAAAAAAAGAAGAGAGATTATTTGTTTGAAGGCTTTTTTATTGTAATGATTAATTTTTGTACTCCAGCTCTCTTATTCTTTCATACACAGCTTCTTCACTGTCACTCGTATCAGGATTTTCACTACCTTCAAATCCCTGCTCACTTCTTTCAACTGACTCTATCTTCTCTGACTCTTGCACATCATCGAACGTTTGCTTTCATATTTGTGGAAATACTGCTCTCTGTCAGCATCCCTCTTCTGAGGCTTTGAAACCCCTTCGAGATATCGCCATATTGTTTAGGGAAAAGAGTACCAATTCATTTCCCATAGACCTCAATACCAACCTTTGGACCTCTCACTAATTAAGTATTTTAATTCTAAACAAATGACCGCAAACATTTCAAAGTTCATTCCAAGTGTTGATTAAAAACGACAAAAATTATATAGGGTCCGTGCCTTTTATAGGCCATATTTGTACTTTTTTATAACACATAGCAATCTGCAGTAAATTACACCCTTCACTTTAAGCACACCCCATACCATGGTAATTTCTTCAGTCATTTCTTGATTTTGTGCGATAATTTTTCATCCTGACAATTGATTTGAACCTCTATAATATTTCTTTCAATTCCAAATAATTTCACTCTTGATATTAGCCAATCACGCAACACCTAGACATTTATACCTCCATTTGATGCCCTCAATAATTAATAAAACCAGTAATATACAAATACTCACTTAATAGCATCAATGCTCTCCATGACCTGATCAAAACCTCGAAAGTCAACACTTCTCAAGGTCATCTCAAAGTCACATTCCATGTTACAGGACTGCAGTGATACATCCTTTGGAATAAAATGATTCCACCAAATATTAACAGCCAAGTTACTACCAAAGGAACGAACTTGATGAATCCTAAAATGATTTTAAAAAAATTAATCACTTCAAAATAGTGGGTCACTTTGCACATTGATATTTTGTGCTGACTGAGTTTGGAAGTTTGCTGGATATTATGTTTTGTTGGAGTGAAACTCTAGCCTTCACTGAGTACGTAATGCACATCAGCTATAATATCATAGTTTGAAATTGTTGAAGACCTTTAGCTCTCTGGGATAAAGGGGGATAGTCCATCGCACAACTAGCTCTCTGGGGAAAAAATACTGGGATTCTGGGAAAAAATACTGGGATAGACCATCACAAAACTGAAGCTCTCAAGGAAAAAATATTACGGCGCAGTGGCTTTCTGGTAAAAAAACAAAACAACAACGGGACACACTATCACAGAACTGTAGTTCTTAGGGGGTGGATGACGACGATGACACTGGGATAGACCATCAGAACTGTTGCTCTTTGGTAAAAAAAACCCTAAAAAACAAAAAAGACTTGCAATTGGGATAAGCCAGATTATAATGTGTCTATAGCATTACAATTGCTGACATTACCATTTATATGGAATGAAGAGACAATCTCCGGCTGTAATGTTTATTGTGTAGAACTCGACATCAGCCAACCCAGGGTACTTGTTGTAGTCTACACTGTAAATATTATAGTATATGCATGTATATATATTTTGCGATTATAATTTTTTGCAGATTTTTACTAACTGCAAAAAAATGGACAACTGCAGAAAATACCTGTTATACAGTATTATTTTAGTGCTCTCTCTCTCTCCTCTCTCTCTCTCTGAACCTCACCTGTCTACATCCACCCCTGAGTATGACCCTTCTGGATGATCCAAATCTACCTACAATGTATACATCAATAAACTGTAATTGGTTGGTTGTATATTGTTTAATGTCTCACTCAAGAATTTTTCATTCATATGGACACGTCACTGTTGCCAGTGAAGAGCTGCAAAAATTAGTCCTATGCTCAGCGCTTACTGCCTTTGAGCAGGGTGGTATTTTTATTGTGCCAAACCTGCTATATGACACGGGGCCTTGGTTTTTGTGGTCTCATCCAAAGGACCGCCCCATTAAGTCACCTCTTATGACAGACAAGGGGTACTGAGGACCCATTCTAACCCGGGTCCCCACGGGATTAATAAACTGTGAATGGCTAAGACTACATGTCCTTAGTCTTCTCTGTGGGACAGTTATCAGTACAAACAGAAGGGGAGAGTCAGAGCATTCACTATACACAATGAAAGTAGGCTGGCTGATCAATGAATGGTATTCCATTTTATTGTAAATGTTTTATATTATCATAACACAAACTTGAATAAAGCATATCAAACCAGACCAGAATAAGACATTCATCAAAAGTATCATTATGAAATATTTCTAAATATGTACATTGTATTCTAAATAATCATTAATTAAATCATCTTTAAAATTTCTATAATGTTGCTATAATATGTTTGTATTCTTCAACAAAATTAAAATAAATTATATCTTATAACTTTTAAAAAATTAAAAAGTTTTGTTTTGGGGACATGTTCAGCAATTTTTGGTTTACAAACTGTTATATTTTGAATACAATAATAATTGACTGAGGCCAACTATAATCACTCCACAAAAAGGATAAGTAAATCATGCAAATTTCTAAATCATTCTACCAAAAAGAGTTATTGATCTTTAGCATGCCCTCAAGTGACAGTTACAAGACATAAATGAAAAATTAAAATCATGTAAAAAAAAAATTTGATTCCATTTCTTTCATCATAATTCGATCAGTACTTAAATGTAAAATAAGGAGTTTAGCAAGTGTAAAATCACATGGGGAACTCGAATTGATATGTTAAGAAAAAACACTGTTCTGGATGTTAAACCTTTTCTGGTTCAACTATGAACTCTTACTGTCCATCATCCTGTCCATATGGGATTTTAACCTTTTTAGGACATCACATTCTAAATACTATTGGATGACCTTGTTTTAAAAAAAATCACCTTCTGATTTCATAATATTTAAAAAAAAAAATCAAATTGGCAATAAACCCATTCCCTTCACCCTCATCTATAAATGTAACCTGATATTCTGAAAACTGGTCATTTACAAATTATATAATTGAAATTTCAAAATATGCTGGCAAATTTCATTTCTCATTCTAATAACTGTAGCTTGAAGATTTTCACGTGTTCAATATATTACCTTGTCACCATATTTCTCCGGGTCAACCATTACAAACTGCTTGTCTCCCCTGTACAAACAGTTGATGTTGTCCACAGAGTCGGTGTGCACCACAGATTTTGTCCCTCCACTACTGAACCACATTATCTGCGCAAGGTACACATAAAACATATCATCAATCAAAAAAGAAGAGTTTATAAATGTGTTAAATCAGATCCCCTTAATACAAATTACTGAAATACATTAATTTTGCATATATATCAGCACTTATGGTAGACATTGAGTCCTGCAATAAAACTTACATTTTCCATTATGCTTCCTTCCACAATAAAACTTACATTCTCCACTAGCCTTCCTTCCACAATAAAACTTACATTCTCCACTAACCCCCCCTCCACAATAAAACTTACATTCTCCACTAACCCTCCCTCCACAATAAAACTTACATTCTCCACTAACCCTCCCTCCACAATAAAACTTACATTCTACACTAACCCTCCCTCCACAATAAAACTTACATTCTACACTAGCCCTCCTTCCACAATAAAACTTACATTCTACACTAACCCTCCCTCCACAATAAAACTTACATTCTACACTAACCCTCCCTCCACAATAAAACTTACATTCTCCACTAGCCCTCCCTCCACAATAAAACTTACATTCTCGGATTCTCCACTAGCTTTTCTTCCACAAAAAAACTTACATTCTCCACTAGCTTTCCTTCCATTATAAATGGACACTGCATACAACATGGAAGAACTATATCTTGTCTGTAAAGATGCAGAAAGTATGAAATATCTTCATTAGTAAATTTATTATTCATGACTTTGTTTAATGCATTATACAAAATTTAGTAGTAAATGATATCATAAAACATATTATTTATACATCTGTTGTAAAACAAAAACCTGACATACCCAGTAATACTTACCCTTTGTCATACTCTGTATAATACCTACACTTTATCATACTCTGTATAATACCTACACTTTATCATACTCTGTATAATACCTACACTTTATCATACTCTGTATAATACCTACCCTTTATCACACTCTGTATAATACCTACACTTTATCATACTCTGTATAATACCTACACTTTATCATACTCTGTATAATACCTACACTTTATCATACTCTGTATAATACCTACACTTTATCATACTCTGTATAATACCTACACTTTATCATACTCTGTATAATATCTACACTTTATCATACTCTGTATAATACCTACACTTTATCATACTCTGTATAATACCTACACTTTATCATACTCTGTATAATACCTACACTTTATCATACTCTGTATAATATCTACACTTTATCACACTCTGTATAATACCTACACTTTATCACACTCTGTATAATACCTACACTTTATCATACTCTGTATAATACTTACACTTTATCATACTCTGTATAATACCTACACTTTATCATACTCTGTATAATACCTACACTTTATCATACTCTGTATAATATCTACACTTTATCATACTCTGTATAATACCTACACTTTATCACACTCTGTATAATACCTACACTTTATCACACTCTGTATAATATCTACACTTTATCATACTCTGTATAATACCTACACTTTATCATACTCTGTATAATACCTACACTTTATCATACTCTGTATAATACCTACCCTTTATCACACTCTGTATAATACCTACACTTTATCATACTCTGTATAATATCTACACTTTATCATACTCTGTATAATACCTACACTTTATCATACTCTGTATAATATCTACACTTTATCATACTCTGTATAATACCTATACTTTATCATACTCTGTATAATACCTACACTTTATCATACTCTGTATAATACCTACACTTTATCACACTCTGTATAATACCTACACTTTATCACACTCTGTATAATACCTACACTTTATCATATCTTGCCATACACACCCTTTATCACAACCTGACCTGTAATAACCATCACACCTAACATTAGCTGGCCCTTTATGCCATCCTAACATTAGGCACCCTTTATCACATCTTAACATTAGCCACCCTTAATCACATCTTAACATTAGCCACCCTTTATCACATCCTAACACAAGGCACTCTTTATCACATTCTAACAGTAGCCACCCTTTATAACACCATAACATTAGGCACTCTTTATAACACCCTAACATTAGGCACTCTTTATCACACCCTAACATTAGCCACTCTTTATCACACCCTAACATTAAGCACTCTTTATCACACCTAACATTAGCCACCCTTTATGGCTTTATCACATCCTAACATTAGCCACTCTTTGTCACATCCTAACATTAGCCACTCTTTGTCACATCCTAACATTAGGCACTCTTTATCACACCCTAACATTAGCCACTCTTTATCACATCCTAACATTAGCCACCCTTTGTCACATCCTAACATTAGCCACCATTTACAGCTTTATCACATCATAACATTAGCCACCCTTTGTCACATCCTAACAGTAGGCACTCTTTGTCACATCCTAACATTAGCCACTCTTTGTCACATCCTAACATTAGCCACCATTTACAGCTTTATCACATCATAACATTAGCCACTCTTTGTCACATCCTAACATTAGGCACTCTTTGTCACATCCTAACATTAGCCACTCTTTGTCACATCCTAACATTAGCCACCCTTTGTCACATCCTAACATTAGCCACCATTTACAGCTTTATCACATCCTAACATTAGGCACTCTTTGTCACATCCTAACATTAGGCACTCTTTGTCACATCCTAACATTAGCCACTCTTTGTCACATCCTAACATTAGCCACCCTTTGTCACATCCTAACATTAGCCACCATTTACAGCTTTATCACATCATAACATTAGGCACTCTTTGTCACATCCTAACATTAGGCACTCTTTGTTACATCCTAACATTAGGCACTCTTTGTCACATACTAACATTAGGCACTCTTTGTCACATCCTAACATTAAACACTCTTTATCACACCCTAACATTAACCACCCTTTATCACACCCTAATATTATGCACTCTTTATCACACCCTAACATTAGCAGTGTTCAAAATTGGTTTAAAACTTGGTATAGACCACGGGTCTATGCCAAAACAAGATGACATAGACCTCATCAAATTGGCATAGACTGCGACATTGAAAAAAATATCACAAAATTAAAACATTGTTATTTACTTCTAATGTACTTAAAAAGCATATGCATATTTCCTTTCAATTTCCATAACAATGTCCTCCTTTCCTCTTAACGTTTATCAAATGTTGACTTTAGGGATAACTCAATTGATTTAAACTTAGAAAATTGGCATACACAATTTGGTCTATCTCAATTACAATTGGCATAGACCAGTGTCATTTGACATAGACTCAGTCTATCTGTCTATGGTTAATTTCGAACACTGCATTAGCCACCCTTTATCACACCCTAACATTAGCCACCCTTTATCACACCCTAACATTAGCCACTCTTTGTCACACCCTAACATTAGCCACCCTTTATCACATCCTAACATTAGCCACTCTTTGTCACATCCTAACATTAGCCACCCTTTATCACACCTAACATTAGCCACTCTTTGTCACATCCTAACATTAGCCACTCTTTATCGCACCTAACATTAGCCACTCTTTATCACATCCTAACATTAGGCACTCTTTATCACACCCTAACATTAGCCACCCTTTATCGTATCCTAACATTAGCCACTCTTTATCACACCCTATCATTAGCCACTCTTTGTCACATCCTAACATTTAAAAGCCACTCTTTATCACACCCTAACATTAGCCACTCTTTATCACTTCCTAATATTAGGTACTCTATATCAATCTTAACATTAGGCCAAAAAAAATACATGTTGCTTTCCACTTTCACCTAAAAAAAATTTTAAGGGTCGGTAGGTAGGTAGGTTTTTTTTTTTATTTCATAGGTTAAATCATTTTTTAATGATTTAATATTCTACTATGCATAAAACATATTAGTGATTGTCTAGTAATCAAATAAAAGTTATATGATGAATCAAAACATTTCTTCCACTGTACTGTAAACAAAACTGTTTCTGTGTTTTGGAATCTGTTAGTGCATAATAAATATCTTAATACGTCAATACATATACTCTTGTTGTAGTGATGACATTCGCAAAATCTGTGAGAATGGAAAAAAATGTGTTGGGGTCGGCAGAAATTTTTAAGGTCAGGAAAGTGGAAACCAACATATAATTTTGGGTGGCATACACCCTGTCATACTCATCTTTATCATGCATGTACCCTCATTACAACACATTTGTTATTTCAATAGGTTGGATTACTTTCTGCTTCATGTGCAGACAGGGCAAGAATTCACATTGAATATCAATATAATGTAAAAATGCTTATGAAAGATAGAAGGATAAAAAAATATTGAGGTTACAGTGAAGCAAACAAGCGTATTTCTAACAATATCTTACCTTGCAACTTTGACAGAGTTATATAAAATACTCCTTTGTAAAATACATTATTTTTCATTTATTTTATGAGAGAGAGAGAGAGAGAGAGAGAGAGAGAGAGAGAGAGAGAGAGAGAGAGAGAGAGAGAGATATGGATAGAGCTTTCTAGACGTTCCGTCCCATAGTCAATCCGTCCCTTAGTCGATTCGTCCCATTACCGATCCGTCCCTAGACTATCCGTCCCCTAGTTAATACATCCCCTAGTCGATCCGGCCCAGAAAAAATTATATTTTTTCAAGTGCTATTTACAGTACTGAATTGATTTAATTCATCTGCGTATTTCATCTTCATGGTGTGTGTGCCGCTGATATCTTCTCTCATCAGGTAGTCATCCTTTAATTAATATGCTCTATGGTATTTATGGCTTGATTGCAGACTAATTAACCTTGATCACATGTAATGTATATTAATCTTCTTGAGACTGTTTATCATAACAAATGTCTCTTCTTTTAAAAGCAAGAAAAACATACTTTGCCAAAGCATTTAAGGTATTTGTTCCTCCATATTGAAATAAGCTTTCAGTATTTCTCAAAAAGAAGAGATGTTTTGATATTTGACAGCTTTTTCTAAGATCATTATACACATAACAATATTCGACAAAGTGGGCTTAATTTTCAATACAAAGAATACCTTTTGATTTTAGACAAAATTTACATACTCTGTCATTTCTTGGAATATTTCTATACCTGCCACATTCTATTTCCAAATCATGAGCAATTCTTTGAACTTCTTGAGTTTAAAAAAACAAACAAAAACTTCTAATAGTTACATGTAGGTTACTGTAAGCTTGTAATTAATGATCAAAGGTTGCACAACAATGCAGTTATAAAAACTGTTTTCACTAAGGTGTTTTCACAATGATCAGTGGACATGGGACACACATTTACATTGATTGCTATGCATAGTTGAATAACGATGATTTTACAATAATTAATGAGCACACATTTTCATAACCATCTCACTTCAAACAACAATTATAAATCCTAGTTAAGGGTTGTATAAACAATTTTATTTACACATCTGAACTATTACTGCAATATATATGCAAAAACTTCCCTTTTTCTTAAGTAATAATCATTTATTGTATCTTTGATTAAAAAAAAAATGGAGGGGCCAGATCGACTAAGCAAAATGGGCCGAATCGACCATGGGACGGACTGTCTAGGGACGGATCGACTAGGGATGGACCGACTGGGGGACGGAATGACCTGTTACCATGGATAGATAGTGTTTAAGGTTTAAGAATTACAATAGCAGAATAATTCCTCAATCCATTGCGCAATTGACATCTTTATCTGAATTAAAGTGGTAAAAGAATTATCATAACTGGTAACTACACGATCAATACAAAAAATGAGTGCAGTGTTTATGAATGTGAAAAATCACAACACACCTTATGAATTTTGGCACAGGGTTTACCATGTAAATCCCCGAGGTGTTGTATTTGCCGACAAATTCTGTAAATGGCATTTCACGCACTTCTTGTTTACGATCTTCTTTTTTCTCCGTTTCTACCGACACTGCATGATTTACTGGTTCGTTTACTTGAAGAAAATAATCATCTGTCCACGATTTGAAAGCTGGAGAAATTTTTGCTGCGTTTCTCATGACTAGGGGTCTCTTAGGGAAAACATAATCTTGAAAAAATACATCGGGTGGAGGAAATTTTTCTACTTCATCACATGTCAGTGTTGATTTGGCATATCCGAATGGTTCTAAATGTCCCGGTTCTTTCGTTAAGTCTCTTGCATCTGAGAATGAAGAAAAAAAGTAAACGATAAGACAGGTGTCTAGTTTCATTTTCACTCGGGCCATCAATGTCACACGAAAGCTTTGAAAAACAAATAAAAATAATCTCTAAACCTCATTGTTTAAAGAACTTAAAATAGATCAACATTATAATGATAGTGAAAAAGAACTATTATTCAACAATAACCCTGTGTAAAAAAAACAACAACCTTTTCTAATTTTCTGCAATTTTCTTTGATTTACATGTACTTCGACATTTTGGTTTGAGAGTAGCGTCCTTGCTGTTCCATGTGACTACCCCACTTAGTCTTTCTGCCATTTTACTCATTGGATGAAACGCGTGTAGTGCATTTGAGGACTTTTTGGTCGTGTATTTGAACCTTTTTAAGTTTTGGTGAGTATTTAAGGTGTTTTATTGTGTAGAATTCCGTAGTTGTTGATTTGGCTGGCATATGTTAGTAAAGTATTGTTTGAATAATTCGCATTTTCACTGTTTTTGAACGGAATGTTGGTGAATGCAACATGGCCTCGTTTTCACTATCCCACGCGGTGAATAGCTTGTATTGATTTTCTATTGTTTCTGTTGTTGGCGTAAAACATTGTGTGTAAATATTTTTAAAAAAAATGTAATTTAGGCATGTTTTATCTTAAAACATGAGGTAAATTACTCGATGAACTTGCTTGTTGTGTAACTGAGGTAGAAACACAAGGCAGATGATTTGTGTGATTGTGTTAGTGGTTTGCAATATAAAGACGAAACCTTACTAGCGCCGATGCGTGCAGAGAAACACATGTCGCGCAATGAATCGTATCTCAACTCGATGCAGAGAACCGACGCGGATTAGTCAAGAACAGTAACTCTACCAGAATTGCTGCATGATACTAAAACATTGTTTTATACATTTTATAGCAATATTTAATGGTTTACATTTTAAGTCTAGAGGATCGATTAAAAATGTGAAGATTTTTAAAGTGATCATCCGATGAAGACAAAGTGTGCATACATTATTTCCATTGAATTTCCAGTTGTAGTCTGATATGATGCTTTGCTATAACTATATCAGGATCTGGCGTCCTTCTCACTTTGAAAGTCCAAAGTAGCAAGAAAAATAAGGGCAATTGATGCTGCATTTGTAGCTACTGAATTTTCTTGATAGTGTGGGACTGACCAAGGTGTAAAAAAAGGCTAAATTGGGAATTTAGAAGAAGCCCAGTATTAGTAATATCATAGGAATACAAGAAGCTATGCTCAGTACCATTCTCTGTGTCTAAATGGCTGTTAATTTCGTAAATTGTGTGTTAAAAGGATCCTTCCAAATTGAAAAATAATTTAAAAATTTTCAATTAAATGATCCCCTATTGTATTAATACAGGAGGAAACCCCTCTAATTAAAGCAACTACCTTTCTGATTGTTTGTCAAAAGATTCTTATTATGAACAAAAATTCCAAGATACTGTCCAAACATTGTGGATCTTAAGGCAGCCCTCAAACCCTTGGCTTTCGTTTGTGTGTTATTGTCTCTTGGAAATGTCAGTGATTTTTCCCCCTCCCAATAGTAACTGGTTTGAAATTGTGATGATTTGTTGTTTATCATGCATTGTTATTTTTTCCAGGCTTTTTGTAGAATGGAATAAAGTTTTTATTGTTTGAATAAAAGCAGAGGAAAAGAATCTGGAATTCAACCATGGAAACAAATGGTGATAAAACGGAAACAGAGGTCAAAACTGAACCACAATCGGAGGAATTTCAAAAATTAACGGAATATGGGATCAACACCAAAGTTGCCACCGAAATCGTCAAAATTTATGAAACGGGTATAATGCAATTTTTATTATTATTTTATGTTGCAGTTCCTGAAACTAGTGAACGTTAAATGATTGCAATAAGTGGGGTTTGTTTTCCAGGAAAGTTGTCACCGGAGGACCTGGATGAGAGGGCTATGGATGCACTGAAGGAATACAATCCTGATGATGCCATTGCTGTCCTGAAGCAGTTTTGTGAAAGCAGTTTGGAACATGTTGGAAACAAAAGTGCTTTTCTGTGTGGAATGATGAAAACCTACCGTCAAAACAAGAAGCAAGGTGCCCAGGCCTCCCCAGCTAGAGGTCCTGACCCTTCCAAACTCTCAGTAAGTTCTTTACAGAATAGTGTGATGAAAGGAACATTTTATGTATATGAACACCTCGGGTATATTCACTCAGCTAGATAAACTGCTCATATATTGGTACTTATCAAAATCTTGGTATTTAAGCAAATTGAGAATTCATTATGAAACATGTTCAAACCATACAAATTTCTGAAGAATGTATTTCAACTTTGTTGCAGGAAATTTTGGAGAGAACTGGTTATTCACTGGATGTGACAACAGGTCAAAGAAAGTATGGTGGGCCACCTCCAGGCGGAGATGACCAAAACCCGCCTCCACCTGGTTGTGAGGTACTGCTACTTAAGTTGTAATAAAATAGCATTTGTCTTTAATTTTGTTGGATTCACAGTTGTTGATAATAAAAGGCTTCAATATAGTGCCTGTAAATCTTAAAATGTTATAATCAAGTGTAAAGGAAGATTTGATTTTTATAGGTCTTCTGTGGTAAAATCCCCAAGGATGTGTTTGAAGACGAGTTAATTCCATTGTTTGAAAAGTGTGGAAAAATCTGGGATTTGCGTCTTATGATGGATCCACTTACTCAGTTCAATAGAGGGTACTGCTTCATCACATTTTGTACAAAGGAGGGTGCTGAGGAAGCCACCAAGGTAAAGTGAGACAATTCCTTCTTTCAAGGGAGGGAACTTGTCCATAGCCTCTGATCCATAGCATACAAAATTTGTTGTTTCGTAATAAATAGGTCTTCAAAAAAAGGAAATAATTAATTTGATTTAGTATTCTGGAATGAATGCAAAATTCATCAAAATTGTGTAATGATTAAAAATTCGGGAGTTTTGTATTAAAATTGGTCAGACCTATGTAAGAAAGGATCAAAAACTTGCTTGCCCTGTGAATGCATTGTACCTGATTTTGTTACAGCTTGACAACTATGCAATCAAACCTGGAAAGAACATAAAAGTCAACATCTCTGTAGCTAACCAAAGGTTGTTTGTTGGAAACATCCCTAAGAGCAAAACAAAAGATGAGATAATGGAAGAATTTTCTAAAAAGACAGGTATCTCCAAAAGTCAATTTCAAAATATTTTTGAAATTTTTGTTTTGGAATCAAGGTAAGGTGCCTTGAAATTTACAAATTATACACCAGCAAATTACTGGTGCCAAAAATTTACATTTGAGAAAAAAACCAATCAGTTTGGATCTGTAGTCAGTTGAGAGCTTTGAAATCATCTTGGGTTTTTACCCAAGAGCTGAATGGGGGAAAACTTAGAAGAATGCTGACCGTACAGGGTGGACCTGGCTTACCTGACGAGACGAGGATCATGCGTCCCAAACTGTCGCATTGATATTTTATTTCTGTGATATAATATTTGACATGCAAAGATTTGTTCTGTTCATGACAAAGCATGTTGTAAAATGATGATTTTACTTTTCATTTAAATTTATATGAAAGAGTTTTAAGTATTTCACAAAGCAAGTTGACAGAAATGGAGAAGTTCAGTAGAAAATACTTTGAGTAGTCATATATTAAAAGGAAGTGTTTTGTCATGGACAGTTTTTAGCTGTGATCTTTATAGCTTTGTAATCCTAGGGTGTACTTTCTTTAAACAGAGGGTTTGGTTGACGTAATCATCTATAGATCTGCAGAAAAGGAAAACCAGAAAAACCGTGGTTTTGCCTTCTTGGAGTATGATTCTCACAAATCTGCATCCACTGCCAAAAGAAAGCTGTCGACAGGTCGACTTAAGGTATGGAATTGTGATGTCATCGTAGACTGGGCAGACCCTGTGGACAATCCTGATGATGAAACTATGTCTAAGGTATGTAGAAAAGATATCATTGGAATGGCAATTGGAGTTTACATGAAAAGTTGTCTAAAGAACTAGGATTGAAATTTTGGTTTTATTGAATATCTGAAATAATGGTTTTAGGTGAAGGTGTTGTATGTAAGGAATTTGACATCAGAAGTTTCGGAAGATATCTTGAAGGAGAAGTTTGGTGAATATGGTAAAATCGAAAGAGCCAAGAAAGTCAAGGATTATGGTTTTATTCACTTTGAAGAAAGAGATGATGCAATCAAAGCAATGGAAGCCATGAATGGCCAGGTACTCGTTAAACAACAATATAAATGAGTTAATAAATGATAAGTGTAGGTAAACCTCACCCACCCCAAAAAAACTTGATTGTTCAGGCCAAAAAAAATTTAGCATTAAAAAGGCATGCAGGGTTTATAATGTTTTAAGCTGCAGTATGTGTTGCCTTTCTTTCTCGTGAAAGGCTTGGTATAGAATTTCAACTGATTAATATTTGTTTTGTAAACTTATTATAAACATTGGGTTTTTAAAACTTGATTATAATTATGAAAGATTATTCTTAAATTCATTGTTTTACCATAATTGAACTTCTGATTTCTTTCTATTCAATGGTTGAAGGAGAAAATTTAGTTCCTCCCCTTTTCAGAGTGTCACTGAAATTTATACATTAAAGGACACATTGCATGAATTTAAACTTTTTAATTTTTTCAGCAAAATTAATTCATTTCATGCCTAAAACTACTTTACATGTGTTTTAAATGAAACGGTTTGCGTAGTTTTCGAGTTTGAAAGCGATGAAATTCAAATCTTGCGATATGTGTATTTTCTTCGATATTTTACACGCCATTATCTGTGACAGCATATGCGACCTCGAGCGAGAAGATTTGAAAACAGTTGTTAGCCATTTCATAAACAGATTTGATTTAATTGACAAACAATTATCCCATCAACAGCTTGTAAATAACACTGCATTAGGGTGTTTTGTGTCGTTTGAGGGTGTACTTGCTGTGAGTAGAGAGGATTTGGACTGGGTTTTTTTTTCTTCAATTTTCGAAGGAAGGTACGAGGGACAAGACATGAAATTTTTTGTCAGCACAACGACTTTGCCTTAAAAAAAACCCAGTAGAATTTGTCCCTATACTTTTTTAAACAAGCACTTGAACAAAGACGTAGATAAACTGCGAGAAAATGGTTCTATCGAAGATATCCACTGTAACATATAGACCTACAGTTTATGCTTTCCGTTCTGCTCTCAAATTCAATACACACTCGCACCAACTGACCTTCACCTTGTAACAAGATATAGGCAGAACTTCGCTAGCAGTGTCTACCAACTGGTAGTTTTAAAAAAGAAATTTAAAGATAAAAGATAATTGCACTTTCAATTATAAATAATATAATATGATATTTCCCAACTTTGAATTGAATTATAGGCTAATGCTTTCATTTTTATTTATTTTTTTAAGGAACGCGTACATGTTTACAACAACAGCACGCCACGCTCCCACTTCCTAAGTAACAACTTGTAGATAACAAAAAATAATGATTAATAAAATTGCTTGAATAATATAATTTGAAAGTATTGTGATTTTCACCATAAGTTTGTTATTATCATTATTTTTTTCTTCAAAATGCACCTGTGACAGTAGGCCTAGTTGTCAATGATACATAATCGTATCAATTTAGGTCTCTCTAACTTCTCCAAAAATAAATTTAATAACTGCGCTGTTTATTTTAGAAAAGCAACAAAGCTAATTATAGTTGTTTACAGAAATGACATTACCAAATAGTGTTGAGACAGTGATCCCACGTAAACATTATTCATGCTCACTTTCCTCGCTACATTTGGGTCGCTATTTGTATGCACTGGTGACTAAAAGATACAAGACTCGGGAAATTTGTCAACATCTTTTTCCATGGTAAATAAATTAGGCCCCTAATATTTTAAAAATATCTAACACTACTTTTACAACAAGTTGATCGACGAAGGTCGCATATGACGTCACTGTACCACGTGACTACCTATCTAATTAACTAGGCTTTTTGAAATGGGGGCTTAGATTTAAGTCCATATTGTGGCTAATTATCGCAATACTTCAGGGAACAAACTCTTACAATTCATTTTTTAAGCATAAGGAAGACAAAATGCATATAATTCTGGATACTTTGAAAACACGAGATGTGTCCTTTAATGCAATAGCTTTCAGTTTACAGTTGAATGCAGTTGTGTCCTAGAAACTAAAGGCTTTGTTTGTTGGAGGGGGCTTATTTAACAAGTGGGTATAAATCCACGTAGGTATATCCAGGCCCTTGCAAAATATAAGACAGTTTGTAAATTGATGTAGCAGATGTGAATTGATAAATATACACCCTGAA
>NC_079166.1:44817982-44820482 GCF_947568905.1 Ostrea edulis | reverse complement strand
AACAACATTGTACAGACTGCGACACACTTAGCCCGTGCCGATCAGCTATCTTCAATCAGGGGAAGTATCAGAGTATAATATTTACCCTGTATTGTGCATGAATCCTTATACCATATGATTTACTGGTCAGAGTATTGCAGATTTATAAATCAGGAAATCATTTAGGTACATAAATTTGCATATACAACACTGTACGAGTGTATAGGATGAGAGAGAGAGAGATAACGACGACAGAGAGAGAGAACCGATCTTGTAATAATCGTGCTCTTATTAAGACAAATGATATCGTTAATTCAATAAAGAGAACAGTACTAGTAACTCAATATTACTCTCATTAATTGATAATACAGATTTATTTGATTCATTTAAAGCACGCATTAATTAAACATATTTTTAAATAATGCTATTTTCAATTACTTCATTTTATGCTAATTTGGCGCTCAATAGATCTTATATATCTATGCCATTTTGCTTTATTACATTCTGCGTCGAACTCGACGCAATTTGTACTAATGCAAAATGTAATAATCGAGTTTATCATATGCGTCGTTATCAAACATCAAGAGGAGAGGACAAGAGTGTCTGTCACCCACCTTTAATAATATCCATTTTTTGTTAGTTTGTAATACAAATAAAAGATATATTGAGTGACAACCCCTCCCCCACTTACCCCAGCTTGAAAGTTCTGATATAATAGTAGAAGACACACACCACCACCGATTAAGAAAATGAAGACATGAGGCACTCATAGTAGAGGATTCTAACCACCCCATCCGACCCCCAACGGTTGAAGAAAATGAAGTGTAGGGGGACATTATTGAGGTAGTCCAAGTAAAAGACTTTTTAACCCTTCATCCCACTTTAGGACTTAGAACATCGGACAAAACATCTTGGTTTGTTTGGGTGTTTTGTTTTATTTTATTGCTGTTTTCGTTCATCTTTTTTAATTATTATTTTGAATGGCAAGACATTTTGAAGACTCCAATTTTCCATTTTCATAAATGTTGTACCTACCCCCCCCCCCCCCCCCCCCCCCATATGAAAAATGACGATGCATGTCTGGTTAATACATGCACATTTTGTTTTGCAACACATGCATGTATACTAATTGTATGGTGCATGTAGAATTGCACCCTTTACCAAGTTTTCCTTCATTTACACAGTGTAAGGAATGGTAAACCAAAATCACAAAACAAAATGCATAAAGACCAAGATATTTTCAATCGTAGGAACTTCATTCATGAATACATAAATACATGTATTCAGAAAAATCGCATGCATGCATTGCAGGACTATAGCATTTGTGTGTTTTAACGTTTCTGTAACATGCCATAATGATTACTTTGAGGCTTGAGTGTAATTTATTCATAAATATTTTCATTTCGTAGATCTGGCGCAATGGCCATACCGCTGTACGTAGAAATTTCAAATTCAAATGTATTCGATAAGATGTTAGTATGCATAAATCAGTAAAATTCGTGTTGAGCTTTTATTTGATATGATACAATGTCAATATACTGTAATGCATTAGTAGGATATGCAGAAGGCAAGAGTATAAACATTTTCTTTTTTCATTATCAATATCTATATGATCACGAAAAAACATCATATAATTTATATCCGGATTCATTTATACCGATTTAGATATCAATAAAAACAAAGCTGCATAGTTTGGGAAAGGGGTTTCTAATGAGTCTGATGAAATTAAAAGAAGGAACCCAACATTTGCATTCAAACTAGATATACTTCAACATGAATTCATTTCTGCTCTGACTGAAAGCATGATTCTAAATTCCGGAACGAATCTTGCATACAAAATAATTAATAAGGGAACACATAAATTCGAGCTCCTTTGGAATTTAATGAAATGTAGATATGCACCTTTCTTTCAACACGAATTGATATGTTGTTTCAGGTACGAAAACAGGGGGTTGGGGTGGGCAGGAAGGCTGGTCTGCTTTCCCCACTTTTTTTTGACAATTTACTTTTTTCCCGTTATTCTAACATACAAAGTCAGTATTTTCTACATGCACAGTTCAAACTAATATCTTTTTTTTAAATTTGTAATGAATTCAATTATAAGCATCAACTTCTGTAAGTTTCCAAGATATTGTCAATCACAAATTTTTAAATAGCTGGAAATTTTTAATGCTTGAAAGCTTACATTTATATAAGTGATCAATTTTCTTTCCTTCTGTGAAATGATATATTATAAATCGAAGTAGGACGGTCGCTCTCTCTCTCTCTCTCTCTCTCTCTCTCTCTCTCTCTCTCTCTCTCAATGAATATGGACATACAGAGACCATAAAAAATAATGATGTGGTTCCAAAAGAGACAACAAAACTATATTTTCGTTTATAAATTTCCTTTCATATGTATTCTATCAGTATGTAATTGGCAAATGATTTATCCGCATTTATTTTATTAGAAAATGCAAATACTTGCATGCACTTACAAGTATGCAAGAAAAGCTTTTTTTTTTTTTTCTTTTTTTTTTTTT